>NW_010534502.1:25252-45181 GCF_000687285.1 Phaethon lepturus | reverse complement strand
GAAAGAGTAACAGAACTAAAACTGAACTTGAATTAAGTTCTGAAGGAAAAGATCCGAGAAGTACCTGTTCTTTAGGTACTCCATTGCTGTGGGGTTTTCTTAAATAAATCTTAACAGAGACAGCAAATTATCAACAAAAAACAAATTATCACCAAAAACTCAGAGAGCCTGCCAGGAGACATTCTTGTAATTTGTTAGAGAACAAGTACATCAGAATACAAATCCAAACACCCCAGTTTGGGAAAATGGTATGACAAACTCAGACACCAATTGTGCCAAAATTTCACACAGTAATTTCATCTCTAAAAGGGAGAAAAGGAGAATAAATTACCAACCTTTAAAAAATTTGAGTCCAGATTTGGATTTTGAAAGCTCAGCCTGTTTTCTGTTTACAACATCATGTACTTGCCATAGAAATATATCTTTTTCATTAACATTTCTGCCTACAGCTTTGAAATACTGAGAAGCAATATTGAAGTCTTAATAAAATAGAAATATAGTCACAGGCATGCACATGAACACTGACTGACATCTGCAGACTTTCCCTCAAAAATGTGACTAAAAATACATTTGGAGAAAATCTGGTTTAAAATTTGAAACCATTATTTTCCTGTCTGCAAGTGGTACAGAGTCACACTTTTCATTCTTTACCAGAACAATAAATTCTAGTGAAGATCTGGAGGCAACATAATTGCATAAGTCGTAAGTCTGCTTTACTTAAATAACAAAAAAACGTAAGAAGATGCAGTAAACACAGGTATACCATTTTAATCCCAAATATTTAATCCGAAGTGTTCAGTGTGTAACTTGTTTTTCTTGTATTTCTCTACAGTCAGCATTAAAAAACACACAGTGAGAAGATATTTAAGATATTTTTCCTACCATTGCTCTTTTATTTAGTCCCCCTGGTTGCTCAGGCCTTGTGGCTATGGAAACAGCATCTATGCAGTACTAACCAAGGCAAAAAATGATTCAGCAAGATTACAAAGTAATGGACATAATAAGAAATAAATCGAATTTAAGAGATGTTGCTTTACTGCTAGGTTATTGGAAGAAAGAGTAACAAAACCCCACAAGATCTAAAGATGCAGATGAAACCAATATTTTGTCAGATTTGCATCCATCAGTTTAAAAATACACATATTTGACAGTTAGACAATAAGCCACACAGGGAGTTCTTACAGACAAGGGCTCATTTAAATCTTCAAGCAGGCTTGTAAATTCACTTAAAATGTCACATATAAACAGGCTTTGTTTAGCCCATGCACCTCTCCTCTGCCTTGGAGCACACAATAACAGGCCCCAAAGAAAGGAAGCTCTTGGTTGTTAAACTGAGGTAAGCTAACGTATTGTTAAAAACCTGTTACAGTTATGCCAGATTCACACAACTCGGAGAAAGAAGAGGAGCAAGATGATGCTGACCTTTTGTACTATCCTCTCGTTTCAAAATGCTTCTTTGTGGAGCCTACTATCCCATTTGCTTCATTGACTTTGTTGTCTACCAGAGCTCTTGGAGAAACAGGAGTAAAAGAGAAATCAATTCTAGTTCTTTATGTCTTATATTTAACCACTGCCCCAGGAGGATCTCATTCATTCCTCAGACCTGGCAGTAAGAGGCAGTGGCAGGAAACAGAGCAAGAAATGGAGAAGCAGAAGGAACAGCTGTTCTCCAGCTACCATGCAAAGATGCTCCACCTGTGTAACAACTGGAGTGATCTGAAGTGGGGAACCACCTTCCCTCTGCAGGTAGGGATGGTGACCAAGTACATGGAGACTCCCTGCTAAACGGGGAGTTTCTGTCACAGGAAAAGTTTGAAGGTTTGCAGATCTGGCACATCTTCAGCATCTGATGTTTTCAATTTTTAGCCAGGTTATGGCATTTGCTGCTAGCTCAAAGGGTGAGGAGCTTTATAATTTGTGGGAGACTTCTGTATACATCTCCTCTCTGAAGTAGAAAAACTAACAAAACTTTTGGCCAAAGGAAAATAGTCTGAAGCAGGCAGGGTAGAGATGGATACTGAAATCTGAGCTCTGACCAACTCAGCAGAGAATGAAGGGCCCTGCTCTGCTGGAAAGGCAGAGCCCCAGTCTCTGGGTTTTGACTCCTCAAGCTGAAGCAGCTTCAGAAGTGACCACCTCATCCACCCACTTCTCTGCTTGGAAGCAAACCTTCCTCAGAGCAGAGTTTACCTCCTCAGCTTCTGCAACTCACAGCCCACCAGGTGAACTAAAACCAAAATCACGCTGATAACCAGCCCCAGTGCACACCTCCGCAGCTTGGCTGGCGCTACACACATGACCCCTAATGTGCATTTCTCTTCCCAATGGAAAAACTCAAAGTCTGAGACCTCTCTGGTGTTAAGAGGGTTTTAAAGGTTTTGGTTTCTCTCCATTAGAGCCTGATCGTTGTCACCAAGTGGAGTTGTAGTCTGGAAGGAGGGAGGTACAGGTGGTTTGCACCCAACTCCCACAGAGAGAGATATTATTTCCAAAATATCCTGGCTGTTGTTAAAAGGGTTTGTTGTTCTCCTCTTTATGCTCAGTATAAAACAAAACACTTAACAGAGTATTCTGTTTATTTAACAGTTTATGAATTTATTAAATGAAAAGTGTTTTCTCATCCAGAAAACATTTGGAGCATTTCTCCAGATATCTGTCCAGTCTTTTATTCTGTTCTTCAGGGCTGTCCCAAATAAAGCATATGCTTTTTCTTGAATGAAATGACCTTTAGTTCCCACTCTTCTACTCAAATACATTTCTTTTCTGCTTTGACTTATGTGAAAAGTAACGGAATGACAGCTTAAAAAAATTATACAAAACTGATTGTTAATAAAGACTATTTTCAGCTAAAGAGCTTGAGTGCATTCCTTACATTAAGTCATTCCTAACTAATACAGTTTTTTAAATAGATGAAATTAAAGGGCACAGTTGCAAAAGAAGAACTGAAATGTGTTGGTGGTTTTCTGTTTATGTTGGAGTGAGCAGAACTTGGGAATTTATAAAAGTTCAGGTATGACAAAAAGATTGTTTACATGTGGAGGAATAGAGACATTTAGAAATGGTTCATGATCAGCGTCATGTAACTTCTTTAGCCGTTCATTGTGGGAGAGAAAAAAAACCACATATACAGCATGCTTATAATTTACTTTCTATGACACATCTGTTAGGAACGGTTCCAAATGATGGTAGACGGCCTTTCCTGAAACACATTTTTATAGAAAATTCTGCAGGGGAGAAAACGTTAAAATACACCCTCCTCTAATACAGGTACTTTCCTTTCACCAGCTTTTCATAGTTGTTCTGACTGTTTTTGGTCTGATTTCCCTTCACATACCAGTTCTGCATTTTGCACCCTCGCAGTCTTTGGTGCAGTCAGGCATGATTTACACCACTTAAGACCAAAGGTCTTAAGTGGGTAAAATCCAGGCCACGTGGAAGCTGGTGGCAAAGCTCCCATTGACTCTGATGGTGCTAAGACTTTATTCTTTCCTGTTTAAACAATGGCTGTCCCCCACACCAGCTACCCCATATACTTGGGAGAAGCTCTAATGCTGAATCAGCAATTTCACAACTGTTTCACAACCTAAAATAGGCTGAAATATTTTGAAGGAAGATAAATTATTTAAAGATCTACCAAGTAAGCATAGGCTGAACTTTAGAAAGGTAACATTTATAGGCTGGCTGTATGGAAAAACATCCTGACTGTACATTAATCAATCCTGAATAGGGGTATTAAACAAGGCCAACATTTTCAGACTCAGATGCCTGAAGTTCGGATCTAAATCCACAGTTAGGAATTCAGTTTTAAGACTACCTGGCTTAAAAAATGTGGTTCTAATCTGAATTTATCTCTTCATGTTTTCTTGTGGACTTCACGAACTAAGTAAAACTACTGGTCTGACTGAACACCTTATCTGGTTTCAAAATTAATGCTGCAGGAGAACTCCTGTCATTTAACAGCAGAACTTTCTCAGACAATTGAACAATCACAACCAATTCTCCGAACAACAACGCATAGGCACCAGAGCTCAGGAACGCAGATGACTGCCGGGAAAATACTGCAGGGAAGATGGAATAAAGGAGAACTATATCCTCCTTAAAATTTTACTTTTAATCTTTGCTATATAAAGAAACATAGAACTTGAAAGCATTGTGGGGCTTCTCTGGAATTACATGTCCTCATTCTTGAGAATAAAAACTATTTTAGATCTCCTTTTTAAAACATATATTAAACATATTGCCATACTACAATATATTAAAGAGATTTCCCATTTTAATAATAAAAATAACTCATATTAGTTTTAAAATTGCAAGATGTTAACGTCAGATGGGAAACAGTTTAAAAGACAAGTGCTAAAAATAACCTTTAAAATATAGTGTACATTGATGTTTCAAAGATGAGTGAAAGTTACACTTGGCAAGGGTGTTGGATCCTTTCATACACTGGATATGTTTAGCTTTGGTATTTTCTTAACAAATGGTTAGTATTGGGCCCTATGTCCCTGGAGGAAAGACATCATCCTGCAGTGACATGTTTCTATACAAACATACTCAAACCAAGGTCATCACTCACCTTCCTAAACCCTCAGCAACACAGGCCAACAACTTAATTTACAGAGAGAAGTTGTATGAAGTGTGGGACTAGCAGATTCCAGGGTCCAGTCAAGGTCTGCCACTGAATTAAGGGAACAGATGGAGTGGCTCAAGCTAGAAGAGAATTTTTTTCCCCGACTTCACCCATGTACTTTCACATGCATCCCTAACTCATGCTTAACCCTTTCTCATCTAGGGAGACACGTAAACTGAAAGACATAAACACCACCACACTTTGCTGTACTACTTCTACACAAGACCTGATATTCTCTCTAAGCTAGTACCCAGATACATCGATGAATTCAAGCAACTCCACTGCAGTTGGAGGCTCTGACCTTCCCATTATAATTTTCAGAATAACTTCCCATGAACAAAGCTGCGGGCTCAGATTCTCTCCAACAGGTCTCTAAAGGAGCAACAAGACCCAAACTAGGTACAGTTTAGGCATGATTTCTATTCCTCCCTTTTTCTTCTTTGTATCTGACAGGTACATACTCGAGTTCCCAGGCTTTGTGATACTGCATGTTGGCAGTCAGTGGCCACTACTTGAAAGTGGAATTATCAGTATGAATTCTTGTAAGTTTACCAATTTTTCAAAAATATAGTTACTGACAAAGCAAGCCCTGAAATACATAAACTACTGAAAACATATTTCTTATGTCCCAGTGTAGCTATCACAAATGTCTCTTCCCACAAGAAAGAAATTGCACTACTCAGTGAATAAAAATGCACACATTTTAAATGTTTTATTTTTCTTAAATTGAGTTTTACTTTTCCCTTTAATACTAGATAAAAACTAAAAATCAAAGTTACAATTTGTCAGTTCAATAAGGGTCAGTTATCTGGCTGGGTCTGAGAGTTTTATATACTGACACTGAAAGATGGCAGATACCCAGCAATCTCAGCAGTTTCGTCAGATACAATAGGAACAAACTCAGATTTACACTTGGGGGTTTTTGCTTGATCTTGGCATCCAGCATGTCATAGCTCCTCTGAAGAGGATGACATTCTTTGCTCAGGGAGTATCAGCGATATATAAAACCTTTTTTCATCTTCTGTCAATAGAGTACAATCTTTCACAGCACAAAACAGAATTCTGGAAAACGGGAAGTTCTGTCAATAAACAGGTAAAGATATCGGCCAGTTGTGACCTTATTGTGTATCTGCCCCTCTGCAGGAAAGTCTGGTGGTATAAACTTACAGTGTCTGAATGCATAGAAAAGGAAGGGTTACCACCTCTTCCTTATACTCCCGTAACATCTGCTACTGGTCACCGTTACAGACTGGGGCTTTGATCTAATCCAGTATGGCTATTCCTATGTCCTATAACTGCTTTCATAAATTAAAGCCATAGCCTTTCCCCTTGCCATTACTGTTGGTCACGCTGTTTAACATTTTTATATAATATAGTATATAGTTGTCTTAGAAATATAATATGCTGCTGTACATTATTGGAAATTAATTTTTGAATCTTTAGTCAGCTTGATGTACTTTAAAAAGGGACACAATTCTTCAGTCATATCAAATTATTAATTGTCTCAAATTACTTTGTAGAATGACTTTGTAGTGAAAATTTGTTGAGAAATCAGAACCGGATCTATCCACTGCACATCATGAAAGATCAGTAATTTGCATTGGCAATGGTCAAAGAACTCCATCTTAATTTTCTCAGTGCTGCACATTAGTAAGGAGTTATTTACCTCTCAGGAACCGTACTTCTTCGAAATGTGTTATCCACATGTAGTCCATTCTTGGACTGTTCGTGCTCCCTGTGCCTGAAGCTAGCCACGAGCACGTGCACAATAAAAACGGACTCCATGTGGACAATTACTCAATGAAGAGAAGAAAGTTATTTAGGTTGCAAAGTCAAGGAGCGAAAAATTAGGAAATGTCAAATTTACTGTTGTCTGTGCAATGGTGACCTCAGTGGAGAAATGCATTATTTACTGTCACAGTGCAAGAAGTCTAATTCCCTTTCCCAAGTTCTTTTGAACAACCTCTATCTTCTAAATGTCTTCTTGCCAAGTGCTGAAAATACATGCAGCTCAGAGAGTGCCAGAAGTAGCATTCTGAAATTACTATTGCAAAGTCAAAGGAAATAGCTTGTATCCTGTGGGGGGAGGGGAATAAAACCCCTGGAGTAACTTTCTCTCCCTCTCTCTTTAATTTATGTTGCCTTGATTTGCATTCTGTTGTTTTTCAAACACATACAATTCATTTTATATGCATTTTCCTTTCTTGCATCCTGCTTGCTAGCTAGATCATCCGGTGCATTCTCATCCATTGAGAAATAGGTTCTCTGGGAGGACAAGGAACTCTCTATTTTGAGTAAAGTACTTCAGCACTGCTCTAACGAGTGAAGCCTTTTTCTAGCTAGGATACGATTTTTGCACACATGGTGTAGTTTCTTCTGCTTGATAGTACCAGGATTTTCTCCCGTCAATCTTTAATCCTTTTTTGTCAAAAATCTACCCAGTTTTTACTCTATTTATACCCTGATCTCCCTTTGCTTAGCTATTTTCTAGCTACGGTCTGCTAGCTAAAATTTAATTTATCCATCTTTTCTTTTCCCTTTATTCCCATGCCTGGCAGTAGCCTCTTGGAAGTCTAATACTCTTTATGACAGAACCTACATAAAGAAATTAAACTGTGTTTCTCACCTACTTCCTATCCACCACGTGATAAACACTGTGAAAACTGAAGTCAGTGGTAGTATCTGCCTTGCTGCACTGGGTTCCACTTTTCCATCAAGTCGGCTCATCTTCTATTATCTTTATCACAAAATAGCACAGTCATATATACATATAATAGAGAGAAATATTAATCAGTTAGACTTCTTTTAGAGTAGAATAGTCTGAATTTTGTCATAAGGGCATCAAGAGCAGAAATTCTTTATTTTGAAATGAATATTTCAAGAGAGATTAAGGCAAAATTGTGATTTATCATAAAGCATAAAAAAATCTGAATTTTTGTTTTTAGTAATTTATTTTCTTGGATTTACAAAAGGGTCCTAACAATGGTGGGTATTTTTAGAAGTTAACATTACCCTTTTAATAGGTGGACACAACTGGCACTCTGTGTAGACACAGTAGTCCTAATCCCTTGTAGGTATACTGCTTGTGTAACTGGTGACACCCATAGGCATGTCAATTCACACGCACAGGTCTATGGTTTATGCTCATGACAGCTGAGGTAGCCACAGGAAAATGCTAGGCATGCAGTGGCACCACCTGTACTGAACCAGTATGACCAGATGTTAGATCACCCCAGTTACATCACTCTCATTTTGGAAAGCACTACATTTCAGTGAGCTCCTTCTGAATGGGGTACAATTTGAATTAAAGCAGCTAGTGCTTGGTTAAGATACACCCCTAAAAGGTTGGCTGGTTTTGGCTTAAAGACAGCAAGAGAAGGAACAAGTGCAGAACGGACCAGTTCATTTGACAGATTTTTCTACTGGTTCCTCTTAGAAGCTGGACCTCATTTTTTATTTGAATTTGTCTGACTTCAGCTTCACTCTCTTAAACTCATTTTGTATTTCTTTAATGTGTAAGGGATTACAAACACTGTTTTCTCTCCATGAAGGAACTAATTGCAACCAAGTTGCTTGTCAGTCTTCTTGGTTTTTTTGAAAAATAATACAGGTTGAACATTCTAAGTTTATCATTGTGAAACATATTCTCTGTAATATTTTTATATGCCCATTTTAATTTTTCAATATAATTTTTAAAAGTGGACAATAGGACTTATTACAGTCTTCCATTACCAATATTCTCTCTGCACATACAAAAACTGAGTAGCTCGTTTCACCACAAAGTTGTACCAGCAATGATGTTTATTTGGGTACTCATTTTGACTCCCATTATCTTTTTCTGGAACCACTGCTTTCCAATACATACTGTCCTATTCTGGAAATATGCCTTGTTTCTAGACTTTTCTTTTAAATCATGCACCTGTAAGTGCATTTGTATTGTGTAAGAAAACCAGCGTGTAGAGAGATGTTTAGCGACTATGTAAAAGTATCTCCAGTATGGATCTAGAGGAGGGATTTTTTTCCCCTGTAATTTAGTGCCTTTACTTAATTATTTAACAACTATCTGACTATCAGCTTTTAATTGGGTAATAAAAGGCCTTTGTTGTCACCTTGTGAGACTGTCAGTGGATGAAATAGGGCAGCTCTAAGGTTAAAAAAAAGGAAGAAAGCAGAAGATCTAGAAGATCTTATGCTACTTATAACGACTGTTGCTGTTCACAGACAACTCGCCAGAATGTACAGCTAAGATCAACAGACACTTTATTTTTTTAACTTGTCATAGTTCCTGAGTGCTCTTGGGGATTGCCAAACAACTGAAGAAGGATCCAATGCTGGGACGATGTGTGTTCTCAGCTAGTATCAGGATCTAGCTAATGAAGGGAGCAATGTTTTTCCTAGTTATGTCTTTAAAGTACATTTATCGTGCAGCTTATACTCTGGCAGAAAAACCATTCCTAATCTGTTTTAAAACAAATAGATTGTGTACAGCTGTCCCTATATCCAAGGCAAAATGATGATTTAATGTTGATTAAGAGAGAAGGCCTTTGAAGTGAGCAAGGCAGGAGCCCATAGTATGTCTTTAGTGATCATTATCAGTCTTTCCCTGAAGGGTGACTTGGTGCCAAAAGTGCTTTCCCCAAACTGGCTGAGGTGGATTCAGGAGCAAATGCTTTGTAAATTTAAAAAGACCTTCTCATTTGCAGGCCTCTGATGTCTTATTCCTTTAGCTGTATTAATGTCTGAGAATAAGCAGATGCAGCCTTTTTCACTGGTTAACTACAAAAAGGGGCAAGGTCCACTGCTACACAGCACCGTGGGCATTATTTATTCTTCACAAGAAGAGCAACTGAGCATGTATCCTGCAGTAAAATCAAACAAAAGTTGCTGGGTTTGTTTGTTTTCCTTTTTCGTATGAGCAGCTGCTTTAGCAAAAGAAAAGGATTTGGATTTAGCTTTTTATAACTAAACACTTTTGTGAATCATTATATAAAAGTATAGAAAAAGCAATCAAGTTCTCCCTCTCACTTGTTTGTCTCACAGTTACATGCCAAACACCAGTCACAATACATGTGTGCATATGTGGATCTACACATAAACACTGTATATTATATACACATATGCACACATGCTTACATTGCCTTCTGAAATGAAATGAGCAGTAAGTCATTCATATTTGCATCTGTCTATCCATCTGTCTACGATTCGGTTAAAAAAATTCACAGTACCAGTGACAGATAAGAGCAATCCTGCGTTGTTTCACACTAACAGTTGTAAAGAATGTAGTTCTCATATAGCTGAAGGGTTGATGGCAACAGAAAGGAGGCACTAGGGAAACTGTGTTTCCTTGTTTGACAATTACAGTTTACATTCATTTAGAAAAATGCCGATTTTGCCTCACAAAAACAAACAACCAAAACCACCAATAATTCTCCTGGTAAACCTCTTTTCATCTCGAGTCACGGGAGTCTGCAGTTTTACAAACTAAAAAAATCCATCATTACCTGTTTATTTCCTAGCGTTCTATAAATAGTCACCATATAGTCTCTCCCTGAACAGTCCTTACCATCAAAGACTTTGTAGCTACTGTTTATAGCATCCCCATTACTAACATACTTTCTCTAATACCGTAGTATCAGGCAAAAGCACAAATACAACGATTATAAGCATACGGCGCTCTTCTGTAAGTATAACCAAGACACTTTTGTTTCCAGTGCTGAGAAAGGATGCTTTGCTATTGACTTCGGGGGCAGGGTGGGGAAGGAAACTGATCCTTTGATGCAGAAGGGTTTTGTATAATTGTCTGTAATTTAAAAATTATGTAAATGTTGTACTGTGAGAGCTGCCAGATTGACAATTCTGGGAATTTAAGTAGAGAGCAATAGCATGGGTTTCTCAACATTGCTCCATTATTGTGTTGCAAATCATGCCAGGAGGGAGATATGTCTCAAATATACATAACCAAGTGCAGAAGAGCACTTCTAGACCCATATTGTAAAATTTTAATTCTTCCTCAACCTCCTCCCTCCCAAATAACCAAAACCAGACAAGTTTTGGGCTGAAAATGCTTTGTTTAGAGGCATTTTTGTGAAAAGTTGAAGTCATAGAAAAAGAGTTTTTGTATTAAATTTTCGGCTAGACATATTAACTTCAAGCCTTTTCTTCCTATAAACAGAAAAATTAATCTCGTTCTATTTTTTTTCTTTTTAATTTGGTTGATTGTTCAGCTTTAGTCCTATTCTGTAACAAAAAAATTCAAAACATAGAAAAAATTGCATGTTAATATGATTTTCACATTGCCTTTCAAAACAGCTATTCTGTTAAGGTCTTACTATTTCACAGCTAGGTAAAGTGAGGCATGGATAATACCATATAGGATCAAAACCTACTTTGTGGCAATCTCCTGTGAAACCCATAATTGTGAATTTGACAGCTAAAGGTTTCGGTGGGAGCAGAATTACAATGAAAGGTCAGATCATTCTCCAAGCCTACTTAATCCTTGACCTTGCTAAAACTGATGAAGGTAGCAATTAATCCCAATTATAGAGTTTGGTTTTGTGCAACATATATAAAATAAAATCTATTTAATGAAGTTTGTCTGATAAATTATGCCTAGATTTAGCTGCTAACTGATTAGTCAGTGTCTCTAGCAAGGTGTCATTATTAGAATTGGTAAAGTCAATTATCTGTTTTAAATATTTATCCTTCTGGTTATGGAATGACAGTCTGTAAACATGTCATTCAGAAGTTTTCTCCCCTGAATCTTTTCTCACCAAAATATCAGGACTTTTTTAACAATTCAGTGGAAATGTTGGTTTTGACATTTTCCATCACTTGCATGTTTCTGTTTTGTTCCAGAGGGCAATAAAAATGAATGACCTGCAGGTTTGGGGTTTGTTTCTTTTCAAAAAAATGTGACACTCTGCAAAACATCCACAATTTGGGGAAAATAATTTCAAAAGATCTAAGAACCCCAGAACAACTTAGTTATTCTACTTTATAGTTTGCTAGTAATTAAAGACATTTTTACAAGTTATGAAGTTACAGTTTCAGCATCAAGAATAGGAAAGTACCTTATATAGGTCTAAGATATAACTGGCAAAACTTAACATAAAAACCTCAAACAAAACAGTTTCAAGACATAAAAATGGGAAATCTGCAAACCCTATGCAGTACTGCCAAAAGACCTGATCCTGCAAAATTGTATTTGCTGTTTACTGCCTTGATCAGTTCTCTAACAGTTGTGGGCCTACTTATCATAGTAGTATACAAAATTAGTGGATGTTTAGGGGATCAGATTCTTAGTGCCCAGACATTTTTCTAAACCTATGTTCTCTAAACCTGTGTAACCTCATGTATAATTAATTTATTTTAGTCTATTATTTTGTGTTCATGTCTGTGGCTGAGGAGAGTCTCATTCTCAAATTTCACATTTCTTGGCTTACTTAAAAAAATCCTTTTTCCCAGTGTCACAATTGTTTAGTATTTAAATTCTCTATGTAAGTTTTGGGCTAAAAATTAGTCTCACATTAACCCTACATGTATGCAAATTAAAAATATTTATTTACAATGTAGTTCCTCACAACAGTAGGAATAGTATAATCACACACAGTCAAAACCTGTTCACTGTATTTAAATACAGCTGAAAGAAGAAAATTTGTTCATGATTGAACTACGAAAGAACTGGCAATTTTGGTTTCTAAGGAAAATATCTGAACAGACCATTGTAAATGGCATGGACAGTATCTCTGTGCTTTAAAACTTCTGTCACCGCACTGCTCACTCTGAATGTTAACCTAAGCTGATCCTAATTTTTGAAATCCAAAAAAAAAATGCTAGCTTTTTTCTATCCAAGACCAAAAAAGATGCCCATGCTCTTCTGAGATAATGTGATTTCAAGATCCCAAGAATAGTCAACATTTGAAGGAATAAGGCTAACTGGATCAACTGACGGAAAAAATGCATGATCCATTCTTTAATAAACCATTGGCCAACACAATAAGGCTGACAACAGGGTATCTCATAAGCAGAGAATTAACTAATTCTGAATCAATTAAGAATTAGCAAAGTGTGGAAAACTCTGTGCCTTTCACCAGAGACTTCAGTTTCTTCCAGAGAAGAATGACAGTGTGGATAACAGGCATGAATTTAAATGGAAAAAACAGACATTATTATTAATCTGAAATAATTAAAATGAATGTGGGAGCACCACCAACAAAAAACCCAAAGGCTGACATGACTGTACTGTGCTTGCAGAACTACGTAGTGCAATAACGAATTAAATGCCAAATGACTGTGTGAGCCTCCCGAGAGAGGTGGAGTGTAGAATTTCATGAAAAATGGTCCTTCTTGTCCCATTTTCTATTTAAGTCATCTTTATCTCCATTTTCGCTTTTTTCTCACTTTTATAGTGATTTACAGCTATTTATAGTGTCTTGAGGATACATCTTATTCACAGAATTTTAGTTGCGATTTTGCTGCTAAGTAGAAAACTGCCTAAAATATCCTGAGATATTATGCTATTAACATCTTTCACTATATCTGTGGTATTCAAAATAATAATAAATGTGGAAACATAGGCTGAAGTATATTGGTTACGAATCAGTTAAAGAAAATGAGCCAAAAATAACATCTGCACCAGCAAATCTGCACTGCTTAGCATACGGTTTTAATTTAAAAATATTTACTCCTAAATTTTGAGAGCTGTGAGAGGTTTTAGATGTGTGCTTCTCATTAAAAAGATGCTGGCAGATAGTGTAGGCCAAATACTGGCTCTGGAGAAAGAAAGGTTTAGGAAAGACCTAATATTAAGCCACACTGAGACATTTTTTTAGGCAGAAGTCTTCACTGAGTCCTAACAGAATTAACTTTAACAATTTTATGTTAATAACTGAAACTCTCATTTGACTTTTTGTCAGATAAATGCTTAACTATGGTATTAACTGGCACCTGGCATCATATAGTAATTAACTAGAGAAAGACTGGTTTAGTCCTTTTGATAAGGTTTTAACAAAAATCTGTTATTACATGTTAAAAATATGTCCTTTAAGTGCAGCATTAAGTATCCGAGTTTCTAGTTACTCACAGTGGTAAATAAGAATGACTTAAGTTGCTTGACTCTGCCCACTCTTTCTAGAGGGGGAGTTATTTCTGGAGGTCCCAAATGCTAGAAGCAACACAGTTCACTATGAAGTGAAGGGGAACAGAGCAGTAAGACTACATTGTCCACACCAGAGGTATGGGAGGGACATCATGTGTCAATGTGCAACTGCAGAGCTATTTGCATCTCTTAGTCCAAACCCACCAACAGGATCTTTGTTGTACATTACAAGAATCAGCTTTGAAAGTGTTGCCTGTGCTGTCGATGCCTCGACAAGAATCCATCTATTTACCGTCTGTTGCACCTCTTTCTAAACTGAAGGATTTGGATCCTTAAAATTCACAGGTGTATTTTAACAGTGGTCTCAGTAACTTCATGACAGTAATGAAAGTCACTTGGGACACTCTTTGGTCTTCCAAGAGATTCAGCCGAGCAACCAAGCCTGAAATATCTCTTATTAGATTTTCCCTTAATTTAAATGGCTACATTAAAGCCACATTTAATTTAAAGATTCCTTTAAAATACCTAACATTTGCGTGCTGGGTTGTAGACTGCCTGAATCATTATCCTTTTACTTTAAAAAGACTTTTTAATTAAAAAATAAAATACAAGATAAGTAAAAACAAATTGACAATGCTATAAAAAGATTTTTATGTGCTTGAGTAAATTTAAATATTTCTGCAATTAAACATGCCTAATTTTTGGCAATTTTCTCTTCTTTTTGTTGTATTTAATTTTTCTATAAGCTGTTTGGATAAAAATTATTTTTAATTGTCCAGTGATAAAAGCTGTCCAGCAACAGAAAAGTCCACATCTGCTTCAATGGCAGACATATAAAACCTGTGTGACAAACACGATCATTAAACAATCTGATTTTCTTGTTGGGAGGGTTTAATGCTGTTGGGTGTAGTATTAAAATGTAGAATTTGATAGTGCGTCTTAAAATTTTAATGATGTGTTCATGAATATAAAACATGCTTCCACCAGTGACTTTATGACTTCTCCTCTGCATAATTAGTGGTATCTGTTTTATGAGCTTACTGTTGTTGCCTTGATCCCATGAAAATGTGAAACCACTGTAATAATTTACACCATTCCAGAGCTTTAAAGATACAAGCTGGGATTTATTCCCCTTTTCTCCTTACACATTCCCTTCCTTTTAATATCAAACCAGAACTTTAAGTGGCCTTTGTGAAAGCTGGTCAAAGAAAGAAATTCAAGGACAATATTTAATTTTAAACATTTGTGATAATATTGTATTTGTAGCCTCAGCTTAAATCTGCCTTGTTAGCATCTGTTAGATGAGACAACCTTCCTACCACAAAGCTGGTAAATTTAAGTTAATTCATTCATTGAGGAAGTTAGTTAAAAAAAGTAAATGAATTTGCATTTCTAGTGTGCAAAATAAAATGTCACTGACTTCCAGCGAGAAAAATAATTTTCTAGACAATAAAGATTCTATGATCACAATCGGCTAAACTTCTGAACTACCATTTATTCTACAGTCTCTCTCCATTCTTCCTCCTCCGGACTTCAGCAAGCACTGGATCCACACAAACAAAACGTCATTTAATTCATGAGAGAGAACGTGGCATTTTGCTTAAAAACTTAGACCAAATATTAGACACTAAGGACAGCAGTTTCTTCTTTGGTTTCACATTTGTAAATCAAGGCTGGTGCTGCTTAAAACAATGGTGGGTTATTGTGGCATTTAACAGGGATGACTAATTAATCTTCCTCCACTCAAAGAAGATGGTGAGGGTGTAAGCAACATTTGCAGACACATATTCCCAATGAACACACATGCTCCTGGTGGTTACTCAAAAGCAGAAAAGATGTCATTGCTTATGCCTTGTGCAAGAGCCATCCACAGACTGATTCTGAGTTGTTTCCTTTCAGAATTAAAAAAAAAAAATAAAAAAGAATTGATCATCATGGAGAAAACACAAAGAGTTTCAAATTTCAGCCCAAAAGGTGGAGTTTCTAGGAAGTTAAATGCCATTCACAGGAAAAAGTAAAAAAAGAATGCTGAAAAGAGACAAAGCCTATAGTAATGTTTTGGTATCACTATTGGCTATAGCACTTGAAATGAGCTGAGTTTCTCACCAGTTAAACAGCATCATTTTGCTATTCACCTAGGGAGAAGACACAGATAAAAAATGTGCTCAGAAATTACCCTTTCTGTGAAACTTGTGTAAAGCATGAACAAAATTATTTTTATTTTTTGTCAATTGAATTTCCTTCTAAAGAACACTGTTTTGGTTTCTTTTATTAGGGGGAGGTTATAATCTCTGAGAGTTATAAATGGAGACATTTAATTGTCACAGGTGCTGTGATAGCAGTAATACTTCCTGCGACACTTTCTATTATCCTCTGCAGTCATTCCTTTGATTGAGATACAGTATATCCAGTGCCTGAAAAGAAATGTCAGCCAGCCAGAAAACCTGGCAATGAAAAGAATTTGGGCACAAGGGATCTGGGTTACCACGCTCAAGAGGTGATGTAGCATGATAAGCAAATGCAGTCAAAACAATCCATCACTTCAAAATCATGTTCATTTGGAACTGGTCATTAAAAAAGAATACAAACAATACCCACAAAACATGACGATCCAAATTTCATTACAATTTGGGATGAAAATAAATATCAGTGTATAAGAATACCTCAAGTGACCAAAGCGTCACTGCTCACTCAGTTCTAATGCAAAGAAGTTTTCAGGTCCTGCTTATCTCAGCTCTTCCCATTTGATAAACATCAAGCAGTCCTAACTGAAAGATCCTTGCTTCTCACTGCCTGTCAAAGTGTCTGCCACAGAAGGTCTTATCTCACTCTGCTTTTGCTCCCTGCAGCACAGCTGGGTAGGTGGAACTCTGATTTAAATCAGCCCCTTCGCTATGGGGCTAACCAGTTAAAGAGTTAAATTAATCTCAGTATTTGGCTCTCAAAAACAGTTCCCGTTTTGCACTCCCTATTTGAATTTTACTGGATTTTCTTCTGAAGAACATTTCTTTGTTGCTTACTTCAGTGGGAGGTTATCTCTTTCCTTTGAAGGTTATATTGTGATTGGCAGAGGGTCAGGAAACTTCAGTCACATTGGCCTGTTACGGAAATACTTTGAAAAATAAATGTGAAAGACAAATGCTAAGTAAAGACTCTCCTTAATCAGCAACAGTTCCATAAGACTTCAGACCCAGTGAGGTATCCACAAATGTTTTGTTTACACAGTTTATTAATGTAGACATTTGGGAATAACGGGAGATTTTCTGTTGACTTTGATAGCCAAGCTTAAAATGTATGTGAGGCTCTCGCTCTGTTGGCAGGATGCTCACAAAACAACAATCTAAAAAACAAATATTCTATAAGGCTACTGTCAAGATTGCATGTAGATTAGCAGACTTTTGTTATTAGGTAGTGTTGTTGGATTCTCCTAAGCTTTGTCTCACATCCATTCAACTTGTAAAAGTAGTACGCTATTACTATATAACAGCATCAAGAAGATTAACATAGTACTGTTTGAAATATGCTCACACAGTACAGAAGGGCTAGGATTTCTAATATTCTAATACATTCTAAAATATTGTAATTTCTAGTTTTCTAATTTTACACTTCATTTTTATCTAAATATACTGAAAAGAAGTCCAAGACAGAAGCTTAAGTATGAATTCAGTATGCATTATGTATTATATAATCCAAAGTATATATACTTTTGTTTCCAAGTATCTGAGGAATGGGCCTTGCACTTTCTGATGTATAGCTCCAAATGCACTTACAAGTGGATAATCATATTAGAAGTGTTATGAATAATAACAAAACTGGTTAGGAGCCTGTTCTTTCTGTAGGAGTCCATTTTACTCTCCCCAGTAGCAAAGGGAGCTGTGTGCAACCAGCAGAAGGGCATATATCCCTTGGATTTAAAGCTTGAGCTGTCCTCATTTGATTCAGTTGATCTTAATAGCCATGTTTGCAGGGAGTCAAATTAGCAGCTGACTGTTACACACTGTACCGTATGTGCTGGATCGCTAAGGCAGAAGTAGGAGCTTAAGGATGGAGGGTCAGGCTTAACTGTCAGTTTTATAAAAATTAATTTCCTGTAGGCATTTAAAAGAAAAATGGCAGCAAACACACAAGAATAGTGCAGCCTTTGTGGGAAATGGCAATTTAAGCACTGGCCCAGGTATTTCACTTTCAGTAGGTCAGAACGTTATCTAGTACTTCATACATTTCAATATTCTCCACTATATCCCCACTGTCTCCCGCTGCTATACAGCACAGTCAGTCCAGCTGTCCCTACCAGATCTTCCCTTGTTTTGGTGTTTTGAGATGTGCATAAACCTGGAACAGGAAGCTAAACCTCTGTAAAGTACAGGTTTGCTCCCAAATTATTATTAATTTGACAGCAAAATGAGAAAAAGACATTCCTATTTTTTCCTGGTTTCATCTACTTACTCTCTCAACCCCAGCTCCAATTTATTGCCTGCTTGGCTGTGCCAATGCAATTGTTTACATGGCTGTGCTCTATGTCAGATCAGTGCAGTGTTATAAACGTTACAAAAGACCTCCAAAAAAAAAAAAGCAGCAGTAATCTCCCCTTTCACTGACTGACGCATCTTTCTTGTATTTGTTAACTGAACAATAGTTTTGGAAAATTATTCTGTTTGGAATTATTTCCATTTCTTGTAGCTACACTTCCATTTCACATTTTTAGTTCGCACCATGACTTACTTTTATCATTGCACTCCACACTTTAGGGATTGTAATTAGAGGAATGGCACACTGGTGAAATTTCAGCACTATCCGCATGCAGAGTCACCAAGGTTTGTTTGCTTTAGATGTATCTTTAAGCACAGAAAACTGAGGGAGATGTCCTGACCTGCAGCTTCCATCTGGACAGCTGAGGTGTCTTGCCCGGGGCGGGTTGGAGAGGAAGATTGCTGCGGTCAACTGTCTATCCAACTCCAAGTGACAAAAGGAACTTTTTTATGCCAAGCAAGCTTTTCTAAGTTCCAAAAAGAAAAGTTTAGTACCAGGATAGAGATAACCTATTTATGGTTGAAACCACTAATGTGCTGATTCTTACTCTGGTCCCCTTATCCTTTCCTCCTACTGTCTCAGGAGGTCATTAAGGTTCATAAATGCACAACATCTAGCGGCAGGGAATCGCTGGAGTGCGTATAGCTTCATACTTGCACAGCTCTTAGCTTGGATCAGATCTGCCCTGTACACCTGCATGGAGGACAAGGGCAAGAAATTAAACTTCTCATCCAAAATCTACTAAATTGGTTATATCTGCAAAGAGCTACGCTGGCAAACTGGACTTTTCAGCACATACTCAGGCCTTTCAGAGGGCAAGGAAATTTTGGGCGAGTAAATCAAAGATTCTGTCAGCACATGGATGTTAATGTGAAGCAAGGCTATGGCTCCCTGCAGGAGTCATGGAGCAGCATTGGGGCCCAAAACCCAAAAAGCAGTGTTGGAAAGCTTGAATGGAGCCTGGCCTGCAGCTGAAGATTTGCCCTGTGTCTGAAGGCAAGAGACATGGGAAGAAGGCAAATAAAACTTTCAGCAGAAGTATGTGATCAGTCACCTTAAAGAATGCAACTGTATTCTTGACAAACTTGTACTGGGCAAAAAGTAACATAAAATAAAAGTCCTGTACAAAATTAGAGGAATGAAGAGGACATGTATTCCTGCCTTCCCTAATTTCTTTCTGAATGCTAGGTTGATTCAGGGTCATGTGCAGGACTTACGTAACAGGAATAAAGCAGCAGGATTTTGGTTGTAATGGAACTGTCTGAGAAAAACATAGTGGACATATATGCTCCTCTTCTGTGTTACATTTTACAAATAGATGAGGATAATGGGACCTTGACACAGATTCCTAAAAACTACACAGACACTAGATTCATTATAAATCTGTTTCCCTTCTGGTATTGCGTTTTTTATCACTGATAGGTCTCATGAATATGTGGACAAATGATTGAAGATAATTTGGCTCAAGGTTAATCAACAGATGTTTAGACTAATTGATGACATTAATTGCACAAAGCAAATACATATACACATCCTTTCAGGCTCTGTAATAAGAGGTTTGAATACCATCAAGTCATTTGAACTCTGTGAAACAGATATAGAAATCTGCTAAGAACCATACACACACTGTAAAGAGAAACTGAGGCATGGGGCGAGACTCACGCTCTTTACAATG
>NW_010534502.1:4150-25221 GCF_000687285.1 Phaethon lepturus | reverse complement strand
TCCTGCTGTTTTAATAATTGCTAATAAAGAAGGCATTAATAGCAGCATTTACAGTCCTCTTATCAGAATCTGAGAGTTGTTTGCAAACTTAAACCCCTTAGTTTCTGTGTAACAAAAATACATTGGAATACTGTCTGGAAAATAAGTCCAGGATTGGGACCAGCATTTTCTAGATCTTTGTATTTTCCATGGGTAAACTTGGCTCCAGAGCTCCAAATTGTGGTCAGGATTCTGCCTGCTGGTAGCCATATCTATGGAGCATTGCATTTTCCTCATTCCTATACAGCCTCAAGTGATTTCGATTTGCTCATCTTTATTTTATGGGCACAAACTGCAGCACAGGAAGTTCCACCTCAACATGAGGAAAAATTTCTTTACTGTGAGGGTGACGGAGCACTGAACAGGCTGCCCAGAGAGGTTGTGGAGTCTCCTTCTCTGGAGACCTTCAAAACGCGACTGGACGCGTTCCTGTGCAACCTGTCCTAGGTAATCCTGCCTTGGCAGAGGGGTTGGACCAGATGATCTTCAGAGGTCCCTTCCAGCCCTTACCATTCTGTGATTCTGTGATTTTGTCCCCCTTTCAAGCAGTTATCAATCAAGCAATTATTCACAGAATAAACTATTTCAAACAAATGGTTTCAAAGCCAGTCTGCAGCTGAAGTGGGAGAAAGGGGAAGGTCAGGCAACACTGGCAGCCTAGTAACATTATATTCGAGTCATTTTGGTTTAAAATGACTCTTAATTGTAGTTGCAGCAAAAACTCTGTGGTGTTTGCAAGGTGGCCAAATCTGGCTTTGCAGACCTAAATTTCAAGACATTAATAAAAAATAGAGATCTCATTTCACACACTATTTAAAACCAGAGAGAAGGCATCAGTGCCAAAATGTATGTTAAAAATTGCGATTCATAATGCATGACAACTGACAATTTCTTTTAATACCGTAACCTTAGAGTGTATGGATGTAAACATTCTGATTACTCTGGCTTGAAGGCATATTTACCTTATTACTAATCCCATGCAGATCTTTCAATGCCAGGACATTTAGATCTTCCTAATAAACAAGTAGCCAACATTTGTCAGAGGCATCCTTGGAATCCTCCACAACAACCTGAGTTCACACCATTGTTGTGAGAACCCAGATGAGTTTCCTCACCTGTACTCAGGGAGAAAATATAGTCGCTGGCTGGACTCTTACGATATCCAGATGTTTATTGACGTACTACCCAATCTTTGTCCTGTCACTTAACCTCTCTGCCTGAAAAACTAGGAAAAACAATCTAACATATAGGAAAATCTAACATTGCATTTTGTTGCTTGTTCAAACAGTGAAATGTATATACATTATATAATAATATATATAAACTATGCTTACATAGATACATACACACACACTCATATATATACACACACTTTGAGGGGCGTGGCTGTTTAAGTAAAGCAGACTGTGCTTTTCTGCTTTATTCTATTTTTTCACATCATTGAAACAAGCAATTTAAATCATTGTCCCTAACATTTTAAAACACAACTTTGTGAACACGATTATAAGGAATGACCCCAGCACTTACTGATGAACATAAAACATTGAAGTCTTCTATATTTCGCAATATGGCTGAAAAATACGTGGAGAAATTAATTCACTCATTTCTGAGGTTTCTATGTGACTGACACTTAGAAGACAAACAGTGATAAGACTGGATTTCACATATTCTTCACAAAATTATCTATTATTTCCTCTATCTAACCCGGTTAAAGTGGACTATCTGTCCTGATTTGTACAGGAAGAAACAGTAAGCTGATTTAAAGAAACAACTGTGCTTAACTCAGCTGTTTTAACATCATGGGACAAATTCTCCATCAGTTATACACATGCAACTTTTATCAGTTTCTGAGGAAGCATATGGCTCTAAGCATAGCTCTCATATTTTAATTGCTGCCAAACAAACACACACACACACAGACACACACAGAGTCCTATTCTTTAGTTCAAACTAGTCCTTAGTTCAAAGCTAGGAATGAGATGGTTTTGAGATTTCAAACATTTTCCTGCTCTGACTCAGGGCAAAAAGTTGAAATCTCATAAATTTTCATCAATGTGCATTCCAAACAAAAGTTTGGCTTGAGATAATTAAAATATCTTCATAAGATTTTTATTCTTTTTAGATACTGCTATTTTTTCAAATAAAAAAATACATTTTAAATTTTTATTTCCCTCATTTTTTTCTTAAAAAAGTAAAATTGAAGCTTTTTTTGTATGTGTGTGCGTGTGTTTTATTTCAATGAATTAGCCCTTCCTTTTAAAGAAGCTTTGTAGAAAATCTCCTGATCAGCTGTTACTTGTACGTTGGATCAAGCTTAAAACTCAGATCTGCCATTACTTTGCATGGCAAGGTTTGAAGGCAGTTTGTCTGTCAGTGCTGGGAGCAGAGAAATGTTTAGAAAGCAGAGCGGCGGTGCAATGCGGTGACTGGAGCAGGGGAAGGCTGTAGTCTGCATTCTCTTCCTTATTCTGCCACCGACTCGACGTGTAATCCTCAGCAGATTGCATGGTTTTAGTGCCTAAAGGTCAGATCTGGATGCTATGAGTGTTTTGCTGACAAAAGGACTTCTATTGTACATATAACCTGCTCTGGAAAAACTATTCCTTTGCCAGTGTAATTTATTCCAGTCCTTCATAGTTCAGAAGTGTGGTTCCCAGGGACTATACCTCTTTCTGTCCTCTGAAAAAAATTACTCAGGCAGAAATTTGTACTGCACATATAATTTGTTTCCTCTCTTCAAGCACGACAGGAATGAGAACTTGGAAACGCATTTGCGCATTGTGTTATCTGTGCTGCTGCATAATTATTATCATGTTTCTCAGCAGCACCAGAATTCAAGTGACTGATTTTCCAAAGTGACGACCACCATTGCTTGCCATCGGCTGTGATGTGAGGAGTGGCTGAGCAGTGCTTTAGGAAGCCAGGCTGCTCAAACATGCTACTGTGAGACACAGCAGTACACAGCAGCTTAGTTACCTTTGGTTTGCATGGATCTCTCTGATAAAATCCTGGCAGACTGAGGACGGAGACTGTGGGGATAGTTTTCCTGCTTTTTCATTGTGTTAGTAAGACGGATCTTAGTAACTTAGATCAGTTACGGTTATTTTACATTGTTTTGCTGGTTCTTATTCTTTTGAGGAAATACAGGCTTGAGCAACAGAATCTGGGCTCTTCCACACCTCTTAAAATACAGCATTTAGAGAAGTTTCCAGTAAAGGAATGAGTGTTGTCAACTACTTAGCACAAGCCATTGGAAAAATCCCTGAACTCCATACAGGCAGAATAATTACACACAAATGCATTCGGGAATCCTATGGAAAATGTAGTCCAGTGACCTGGCATGGTTACAGCACAATTTAGCAAGTATGTTAGAACAAATTACTCCTTTTAACCATAAGCCGTTCTGTTTCACGCTTTTAATGAAGGCCTGTGCCACACACTAGAATACTTCTCACCTCATTACTACTCATAAAAAGCAATGATCCATTCAAAGGCTCCTCATATCTCCCATATGAGATGTAAAAGAGCCCACTCTTTCTCAATCTGGCACAAAAGAGAAGAACGGCTTCTTTCTTCAGCCTTTGATGTTGATCATTAGGATGTTTACTAGATAAAAGAACTGAAAAATTTATCTGCGTAGCTTCACTGCTGTCGTGTGTTAGCGTTCTGCCTCCCAGCCCCCCGCTCCCTATTTATAAATGTAAATCTCTTGTTGCTGCTTAGGGAAGGAAAAGGGTTTCAAGATTTCTCATGAACAATTATTTTGCTCTGTGTATATGTAAATTTATATATAAAAAGTATATAACAAAAGGGAAATAAAGGGTGAAGAAAGAGAAATATCCAGTAAAGCTGAAGAATAATAAGGCAGTAAAACAGAAACTATGAACTGAATAAAAATTAAATGAGACATGCTGTCTGATAAGCAAGTTAAAAAAAAAATCAAGCCTGAATTTAAGCTAGTTATTACACAAACACATGCACACATACCACACACGCAATGCATGCAGTTATGTGTATTTACAAACACAAGGGCAAGGCTGCAAACACCATTTTCTCAAGGAGGAATGTTCTTTTTTGTTAGTAGTAAGCCTATACCTATTGCTTTATTTTTGCCTTTGCTCAAAAGAGTGCTACAAAGGACTTTATTCTGGCAGCAATTTTGCTATTTCAGTAAGTCTTAGAAAACCACTTTCAAACAGATTCTGCATTGCCCACTCCAGCAGTACACTACGATGGGCAAGTGACCGGCTCAAAGGTATTGCAGTCAGTGACACAAGGTTGCCTAAGGTCTTCTCTGACAACCTGCTGGGATTTAACCCATCCCCCAAAATGGGTAGGCAATGGCTAGAGGAGAGTTGGGGTATACCAGTGGGATACTCAGCTGTGCTGTTCTGGTTCTATCACTGGAGATGACCCAACCCCAAATCTGTCAACACAATTGCTCATTTAATTACTTTCTAGTTCAGTCAAAGGGATGTGGGTTGCTTTACAAGTATGTAATTAGTAAGGCTCTTCTTATTTGAATTACGTCCACTGAACCAAATCAGAACCACAAGCTTTAAAATTTCATATAACAAATGTGTAAAACTGAAATACCTAAAGGGCTTGACAAGGTGGGACATGTCTTAGCCATATGGTGTAGCCCTAGCTAGGTACATTGTGCATCTTACTGAGGTACATAGAAGCAAAAGGGTTCATCACCACCAGCCAGGGAGGACCTAGAAACACAGAAGACTAAGACCTGCCATTCTCACTGAGGTGAGCAGTTTGTTTAATCTAGTATCCTGCTCCAGCCAACAACGTGTGATGCTTCAAAGAAACATATAAGCCACCCCATAACCACCAAAAGTAATACCCTGAGTAATAACCTGGCTGTAGGAAAGGTTTCCCTCCTAATCTCAGGCAGTGAGTTATGCCAGGAGGCTTGAGCATTTTAAATCCCCCATATCTTATCCTAGGTAAGTATGGATGTTTTATTATCTGTATAAATGCCTAATCATATTTAAGTTCTGGAAAGCCTATCTTCAAAGTGTTGTAGCAGCATTAACTGATCATCCCTTAAAAGGGGAGGTGGGTAAGCGTGCTGTTGCCATCTCTCCCTCTTCTTAAATATACAAAAAGTAAATTCTGTGCCCAAAGCCAAACAATGACTGAATACAAAAGTTGGAGTTAGAATACTGGAGTTCATGATTCATAGCCCTCCACACATGCAATAGGCCACAAAGTTCACATGTATATTGTTCATGTTTAACTAGGAAACGTGAGGACAGTATTTTCTTGATTTTTTCCTGCTTACTGACAACTTTAAAGCAATTTATTAAAAAAATCCTTTGGTAATGGCCGGACTATGGCATCTTGACACCTTTCTCTAGAGGTAGCCCAGACAGACTGCATTGAACCTGTGATGACTCTTCACAGTTTTGGTGCAGGCAGCGTCAAAAAAACCCCAACAAATCATCACAAGGTGTATTGAATAGGTACTGCCTTTTGTTGCATTTCTGTTCAGTGACTGTCACAACAGAGCCTTAGGGACCTCAGAAATCCTTTAAACTACAATAATACAAAAATAGGCATGGAAAAGAAAAAGAATCCACTTAAGGTTTTTAACAGGTATGCTCAATTCTTACTTCTTCAATGCTTTTTCAGAAAAGTGTATTCAATCTGCTGTTGCAAAATCATAGGTGATGATATCAAACACCAAGAAATGCTTAAGCCAAACTGCTTCCAAATTAAATCAGTTTTCTCCAGGTACTTACAAACATGAACTTGGCTTTAAACATTATGAACACCGATTAGCTGCATTGAAGAAGCGGCAATACTCTAGGAAGGTCAGAAAAAAAGTACTTTTACCAGCGGCTCACCTCTGGAATAACAATTGCAACACTCCATTTTATTTGGAAGCTTAAATCAGTCCACACATACCTGGTTAGAGACTTACATATCTTGAAAAAAGAATCCTACCAGTGAGTAGTAAAGGGAAGGAGAAAAACTATATTGTCAGTAGACATGTTGACAGTTATTCAACCTTCTCAATATCCTTCTGCATGCATAAATTTAACTCTTGTTTATAAATACCATTTAGATATAATTCACAACTCCTGTTAACTTAACCTGTTGATTGTAAAATCTGTCCAAAAACATCAAAGAACAATTTGATCTGCCATAAATACTTCCTGATACCTGAAAACAGTCATGGCATTTACATTTGCATTTGAAAACCTACATTTATTTCATAATCTGGTGGTAAAAATGACATAGACACAAACAGCATAAGTTTGAACCATTTCCAATCACAATTGTCATTCACTGATAAAAGAAAAAAAAATCCCAAATGCCACTGCAGCTATTGGCCAATGCTCCTCTCTGCTTTTGTTAGCTATCAGACTGCAATAAATTGTTACATCAGGGTACGCTGGTGAAAAATGTTTAGGGAAAAAAACATCCAAAATTCCTTTTGAACTTTATCATAGTTCAGTTGTATAGAATCCTGACAACAAGAACTTTTCATACTTGTTGTTTCAAAACCGGTACTTTTAGGTCTCACACTATCTTTTTTACAGCTGACGTGTACATTATTTTGTAACAAAGAAACCTGTCAGCTGTATTGGACTGTTTATTACTTTGACAACTTGATTTTGACTTTTTCTGCATGATTTGCCAAGATTAGCTTTTATTTACAGGGTTTTATGTTCTAAGATGAGGTGAAAGTAAGAACAGCAAATACATCTTTTTTCCTGACATCTCCAATAATTTTACCTGGTCAAATGTTTGGATACATAGAGCTGCAGTAAAAACGCGTGATTAGTACACTCCCCTGTGGATTATGAACAGAAAGCGTGTGTTGGACTTACACACAGCCTGTGATTTACTCACAGTCACATATAAAGGTATTTGCTCTGTCTCTCCAGTGTCTTTAGTGCCCTTTTCTCATTAAAGAAGACAGATACCAACAGATAATGAAATGAGTCTGTTCTGCAAAATACAGATCTGGTGTTAAAAACAAACATACTGACTAAAGTACTCAAAGACAACTTTCAAAAATATTCTTGCAGGAGGAAAATATGCTGTTTATATGTGACCCTCATTGTACAAAGTGTCACAGTGATGGATCTTGTAGTATCAGATAAAAGTATCACCAGAAATAGTTTTGCATTCTATTTTCAGGATAACGGGTTTGAGGTTCCGTGCATGGCATAAAATGATAATTCACTGTATAACCATCAGTGTGAGGTGGATTTTGATAAAGGCTTAATAGAACATCCAGATTCCATAAAAATACATGGGTAAATGCAAGGGATAACAACCGAAATGACTACCTGATAACTATTCAATTCATCCTATCCTATAACAGTGTAAATGGCAGGTTTTTGTAATTAATTTTGTTATTTATATGTGCCAAAAAGATCTTTTGCATCAGATCCCTGTTCATCATAAAGCTGCTCACTCTTACTCAGCACACAGCAAACGGAATAACATAGCAAATTGAACAAACGCAGCTCTTCCTGAAATGCTCCTTTTAATGAGTTTCATCAAATTCGTGGATTTACTTTGGTATTATGAGCTTTCCGGCTTGGCACACAGCTGAGAGCTTTTTGAGAAAAGCCTGTGTGTTGCAGACGGGATGCGAGTGCTTCAGTAGATGGCACCCTTCTCTCTGACTCGGAGGGGAACCAGCACTCGGTCCTGCTGCTGGTTGTTGCCCAGTAGCCCCAGGCATGAAAAAATAACTGGCAAACGACATAGGCAAGGTTATCGCGGCTTTTCAGCAAAGTGCTTGTTCCTGTGGCTGGTGCCGAAGGCATGTCCCACACGTGAAGTGCAAGCGCTGTGAGAAATCCTGACTAGGTCCATGAAGGATGGAGATCAGTAGGAATGCTCACAGTGTGGGAAGTTAGTCATATGGATATGCCCTTGTTAGAGGCCCCTTTAGGGCAGAAAGTTACCTAATTATGGCTATAAAGCATGCAGCACGTACCTTAGTACAATATATATACTACAACCAGGATTTAGGCCTTATTCAGTTATATTGCTCTACTCTTTAAAGACTACTCAGTACTGCAGACTGAAGATGGTAATACATCAGCGTGTTTGCTGGCTCCAGCTGAATAATTAAGAGAGTTAGGGTTTACTAATGATCAAGGGAAGTCTTCTACTAATCACCGGATTACTCAAGATTTGAAATTAGAATCTCTTTAAGCAAAGATATTTTTAGAAATAAAATAGACGTGCAATTTGTTATCATTTGTTTCTGCTGGTTTTATTGCGCTCTACATGTACAGTCACAAGTTTTTTTATCTGAGACACTATATAGTTAATGCCTTCCTGACCGAGGGATATAAAATAATCAATAGTTTGTGATCATCTGGTTTTAGTAGTAAGTGCCATGACAGGTTATATGTAAGGTGAGCACATTTTCCAAAAAAAAAAAAAAGGGGGCACTTTTGTGGCAGTATTTTCTACAGTCATGAAATACTCGAGCGCTCTGTATTCTGGCTTCTTTCTTTGATCTGCTCTGCCTGGGTCAGAAAAGCTTCACCTGGAGCAGATCAAAGAAAGTCTGAGCAATGCCTCTTCCTCCTGAACCTCTCTCTCCTTCACTTCCCTCTGCTCTATGGTGCTGGAAATCACAAAACGAAGGGAAATTAAGGAATCCCTCCCAGACAGGACATACCTCCTCCAATCTCAAGTGCAGAATTTTATGTCTTGATCAGAGAGGACCATCAGGCCACCAGGCCGAGTCACATTGCAAGGCTGTCACTCAACGACTTATGACCGGCTTCAGGCAGTGAGTGCCAAGGAACATGTGCGCTTGCTGCGCTCACGGTTCTGCATCATTAGCAACGCCGTGATGAACTTCAGCAAAGCAACTGAGTTAGGTGGGACCACTCACATGCATAAAATTAGCCACATGAGGTGATCAGTGTGAAAGAGGGATACAACAAACACACAATGTCTGTGCAAAGATAGAGCTGATTAGGAACGCAGGGCAAAAAGAAGGGATGGAGACAGGTGGTTGCTATCGTTAAAAAAACAACCTTCAAAATATAAATTGAGTGAAAATGTGAGACTTGAAATTTTAAGGAATTTGAAAGAGCTTAAAGAGCAGAACATCTTAAAAACCCAGCACTGTATCTATGAAATAGACCATGATATCTGGTTATTTTAGGAAAAAGAAAAAAAAATGCAATTAATAAAATACTATTAATTTTACCAGTGAAATAATGAAACAGCCTAAGTGACCATAAATATTTTCTCGTAGAAAGATTCTAGCAGAAATTAAATATATTTTGGAAAGGAGAGTGGAATATAAAAATGTTCCAGCAAAAGAAATTGTGTTTTAACGATTATTACAAGTAAAATGGCTAGAAGACAATAGATTTGCTAAAAAATAGCTTTTCTAGAAGATACGTTAAATAGGTTAAAATATGATAAAAACAAACATACTGACAGTATTTCTATATTTGCTATTTTAACTGCCAAATTAAATCGAATTTTATTCAAATAAAAAAAAAATGCAATACTACCAGGGTGCCTCTGATCTGTGAAAACCATAAAAAATTTTGTAAAATTACTTTAAAATGGTTTTGCTCCCGTCAGTCCTCTGATAGCTTGACTGCTGGTGATAGATACCAGGTATGTCTTGATCACATTTCCCTGGCTTAAGTGGAGCATCCGTGTGAAATGGCAATACAGGGCAGATGTGACTGCCGGGCCAGCAGGGAAGCGGTTAACCGCGAGAGGGAATTGACTGCAGGAATGGGAACTGTCAAAAGGTTTGCCACAGCTTTAGAGAATGCAAAGAAATGGACCTTGCATTAGCTCAGATAGTGGTGAAGGCAGGCTTTCTTTATACTGGCAGTTGGTTGGTTGCATTTCCGGGCATCATTTGCAAAGCATCCTCCAATAGTAATGTTCGAAGAATTTATAAGCAATGCTTCATACAAATAAATCATATAAAAAACTGATTTAAAGTTACTTTTGTCTTTCTTATATATTCAATTTCAAACTTCAGAGTACATATATTTTAGGAATCCTTCCAGTGTTACACATTGAAGTCACTGGACCAAACTTTGCTCCTGTTTATACTGTTGCGAATACTGGGAAGCTCCATTGTAGCCAAAACCACAATTTGGTGCATCCTACCGCAGGAGCCATTTGGTCTAAATGGATATTTGTGAGATTAAGCCTCATTAAGCTTGTAGCTTTGAAACATCTGTCAGGAATACAAATACAAATTGCAAGTATAGGAGTGAAACTGCATGCTCTGTAGTGACATAAAAGTCATTCCCAGATGTTTCCTTTTTAAAAATGACGTGGACATCTCTGGCCTGGGAGGCTTAGAGTCATTTGGAAGTCAGCAGACCAGGCAGGTGGTACTTGGTACTTAACTATTGTTAATTTTTGCAAAGCTGATAGTTCAGCCTCCCCTTTCCTGAACAGAATAATTCTGGTTCCAACATCCCTTTGCCTGCAAGGGATAGAAAAGGTAGAGCTGTTTCCATGCCACATCTGAAGTAGGTTCAAAAGCAAACTTTGTACTGAAGGCTATCCAAAAGATGAGCTAGGTGAAATACTTGAATATACTGGGAACTGTACCTACATAAGGGAAGTCAGGCTCACTTCTACTGTAGAAATCCCTAGGACTTGCTAGGTCAATAGTGACTTTTTTCTCAAAGCCAAGAGTTGCTCCTTTTCTATAGGAGTCATTTCAAAGGATATAAACTGCAATGTCTCTTAGAATAAATTCAATAAACAATATTGTAACATCTATGGAAAATGTACCACTGACATGAAATTTCATTTCCAGGTAAGAAATAATATTTATACCAAGTTATGAATGGATTATTTTGACTCTGAGTAAAAAACTAGTACGACAGAGACAGAAAGAGAAAGGATGTTCTGTAACGATCACTCAAAAACATTTCCACAGCAATAGCAATAATTATGTTACAAATCTCTTTTTCACTTATTTCCTATCCTGAAATGCAAAGTTTACTGCTCCACTTGCTTCTTACAGTCAGATAACGATTTCAGCTGTTCTAATGATACCATTTAAAGGCCCCAGGAAGATCTGGCTCACCACCAGTATTAATATCCTTCACCTAAGTATGATAGAGAGATAGCAGATGTCTGAACACTCTTAAATTGGATATGCAAACCTAGTTGTAGGGAATACTCCTTACCTATATGTATTTGATTCAAATTTATATACACACAGTTGGAAATTGTGACATAACTCGTTATTTTGTTGTTACCTCAGGACTGTAAAACTCCACAAATTTCTGTTACAGAAATGCTGTGCTTATTGCACCAAGCAGCCAGCACATAAAATACTTGAGCATTACAAAGAATAGGGATGCAATCCAGAACATCTCCCTGCTGGGGAAGACTGTCTCATCCTGGTCCATAGTTATGCTCCTTCTTGCTCTGGTTGATTTCATCAGTTTTGCAATTCTAGGTCTCCGGTGGCCCAAGCTCGCCTGGAAATTATCAGGCTGCTCTCCAGGCAAAAGAGAGATGGGGGCTTGAACCTTGTCAGGCTTGGGATGTATGGTAATCCAGCTCTGCCTCTCAGCAAGTACTCTAACCACTCAGCTGAAGCTAACAAAAGGGTTTGGGTACCTTCTTTGACCCTTGCTTAGGGTGGTTTAGTTTTCTAAATTTAAATGATTGACAAGTAAAGACATGAAATAACTTCATCCAGAAGCTGAAATGCAAAGCCACTCCTTGGGCATTTCCCATTGCCTGGCTCTGGCACTGGTTTAGCTGCATGTCCTGGGCAGCTACGGTCATAGCGAAATCCTTTCATGTATTTGGAATAAGGAACCTACTTCTCACACCTTTGAAGCAGCTCACAAGTTTTATATACAGCACAGCGACACTGCTCCCTCAGAAGTGCAATCATGAGCTCCTTACTTGATACATATCAGCTAAAGCTCCCGGGCACGTTTGTGCCACTTTAAGGACTCAGGGGGACCTGAGCACGCACTTACGAAGCTTACATTTGTTTTCTGAGAAGAAAACCTCAAATATCATTTTTGCAGTTCCTCTTGGCTGGTGACTGGCATGTCACCAGGCAATTAAAGTCTTGCTGTGTTATTTTCATGTTAAAGTAATCTGTGTAGTTCAATGGTACCGCAACAATTCGGACACTTAGATCCCAGTATTCCATCTGAGCAGCCTTTGCTCGTACTGTTTCACTTTGGACTGTGGGTTTTGTCCGCTGACTGATGGAAAGAGGCAAGCAGGGGCTTGCATTATTTCCAGCCTTCACTACTCATGAGCGCAGAGACTACCTTTGATTCCCGATGTGAGTCTACTGCTGCCATTGTGTATTACACAATAAACTGTTTACATAGCAGGCTTTTGTTACAGGTTTTAAATCTTCTCAGGCTGCCAGTGTGAGGTGGAGGCTGCCAGCTGGCAGACAGAGAGGTGCTTGTGCTCCAACTGTTGGAGGTAATTAACAGCCCGAACTGTCAGAAGGTGACAGCCGGCAGAAAGTTCCTGCCCTGGGGTCACAGCTGGATTCCGGCAACTTGCTCCTTGATTTACCAGTAAAACTAATAATGTAAGTAATATCAGTATTAAATTATCGAACAAGGGGGACTGAGCTCAAGTTATATTTTCTACCCCAAAATTAACTGGCAAAGAAAATCAGCATTAATATTTTGAAGTAAGTAAGATTAACTCACTTTTGGGGGAAAAAGATCCCCAGATAGTAGTCCACTAAAAATTTGGTGGACATAAATATTAGGATGATTGCAGACCATAATACCATTGAGTTGACACTTTCCTGAAATTGTAGAAAATTAAACTAATATCCAGTATTAGTAATCTGGGCAATGATTATCAGCCACAAACTTTTAATTTAAGTGCTATACTCAAAATGTCACATTAGATTTACATTTGCTGTAAATAACTGGCTGTGAATGGAAATGTAAAAATTGTTAATTTTGCTGAAATAATTACTTATTTCTTTTTAAAAGAATATTACTAATTCATCAGAGCATTGAAGCATGTGCTTAGCTTCAATTTTAACCAAGAACCAAGTGGAGTCAGCAAGTTATAGGTGTTCTTTTTTTAAACTGGAAGCCAAAATATTAATTCTTGGCACTTTTAATCTATGGCAGTAAAAATGCTGCGTATTGGGTCAGTTGAATGTTAGGACACAATTGACAGTAGTATTTGTGGATCTTTGTCCTTTGAAATTATAGTATCTGATGACAATGACAGTCCCAATGCAGTTAATGCTGCTTATGATTTGAGATACTCTTCCCACCGGAGTTTCAGTTCATAGTGTTAAATATATGCTTTTGTAACTTTGAGGTTCTTCAGGATGGACTGAAGAACTTCCTCTTTGGGCAGGATGTGGAAAGCAACAGATCTGCTGTTCACTCAGAGCTCCTCCTGCTCTGTTCCCCTGTGCTCTCTCTATGTGTGTCTGTACAAGAAATCCTGAATCTATCAGACTCGCAGGAGGCTTAAGCAGGAGCAGAACCTCTAATGAGAGGTTTACAGTTTTTGCTCTACATAACCTCTGGTATTTCTTTTAAAAGTGACAAATGCCACAGGAATGTGTCACAGAAGTTATAATTTGGTAATATACATTCCAAAACTTCTCTATTTAATGAGCTCTTACCTAACATGCCAGGGTTTTCAGTTTTGGGGAATAAAAACGGTGGAGCACAAGAACCCCAAGGACACAGACCACTGCATTATTAAGAAACCAAAACAAAGTTGTTTAAAAAATACTATAGAACTAATTTAAACTCAGAAAGAGAGGGTTTGGCAACGATTTTCTTGACAACAAAGATTATTGGCCAAGAAGCTATTCTTTTTGCAGAAAACAATTCCTTACTTTTTGACCAGCATGACATTGTGAAAGGACTTTTTATATCAGTGTGTCTTTTATCTTTATGATATCCTACAGCTATCTTCATCTACTGTAAGGTGGTGTCAATTGGCTTCTGGGAAGCTATAATGATTCATGTTAGCTGAACATTTGGCTAAGATGTTAATTTGTAAAGAACTGTCAGTCACAAGAAATAAAAATTCTTCCAGCTGTATATAGGCTCTTATAGCTGTTTATTCTGTGATCCCAGGAAGCTTTAAGATATTTTCCTATATCCTTGAATGATAACTAGCAAAGAAGCACAGTGATATTTTCCTCCAGTACTTCCATGCACCCACATTTGACAACTAAGTTCTAGCTGTGCTGTCCCTTTTTACCCAAACTTTGATGCGTGAATAATGATGAATTAGGCTCTTCCTGTTTATGAAGTGCTTTGATATTCAAGAGAAATAAGTAATCCTAATAACTAAAGTTTCCAAAATCATAAGCGTTCTAACTAGTAACGGTAAATCAGAGATAAGTATAAACTTCAGAAGCAACCAGAAATGCTAGCAGACAGCGGACATTAGAACAGACAAAAAGAGAAGCTAAAACACTGCTTTAGCTTGCTGTTATATGTCTGTGTCTGAAGTGTGAGTCTGTTGTGCTCTGGAGTCCTGCCTCCTTCACCGTACAGACTGGAAGGCATGACAGCTCCCTCTTTGCTGGTGTGGGTTTCCTGGTGCATGCTCAGGTTGTGTCCCAGTCTGAGGTCAGGCCACTGCCAATGCTGGCATCTCAGCCCAGGGACAGAGATGGGCACCCAGACCCCAGCATTCAAGGTATCTATAGAAAGCTCCTGAATGTGTGCTGGAATTTAGCCAAACACACATGCTCTGTGGATGGCTATCCATCCTGAATGCACAAGTTTCCTGAGAAGCACTCCACACCCCTCTCACTTTCAGGATGACGGGGAATGGAGAAGGATTTTGTGACATTCCAATGCAATGCCCTTTTTCAGAAAGCGCATGTTGGTGTGGATCAGCCATGAATTCTTAGGGCCATTGAAAGATCACTCTTGGAAGTTTTACTACCATTTATAATCATGACATGTTTCAATACAATTTTTTTAAGACCTGGTTCCACAACCTTTTAACTTAATGGGAGATTTCCCATTGATACAAATGGGAACAAGACCAAACCGCAAGGGAGTATTAACCAGACAGAAGAAAAATTCAATCATCTGCGTAATATTAGCTTATAAAAAAGTTCTCAGCCCATGTGTTCATCCATTTTACAAAACTTCGAGAAAAACTGTTGGGCAACTTTCATTTCCAACTTTATAACCCAGCCTGTGCAGTATACTTCAAGAAGAATAATTATGAAAAAAATGGAAGAAAAGTAAGGATTTGAAAATTAAATTTAAAAAAATAAATAAATTACAGAGAACAATATTTGAAAGTCTGAATTGACAGTAAGTTTCCTTCAGCTGGAGAAAGAAACTTCATCCTCTGAGTGCAGCCTTCATTCTGCCCAGGAGCCTTTACAGACAAACACAGAATAACACATTAATAGTAATAGGAGAGATGCTTACAATCCACGAAGCCAATAAATAAATGTAAGAGGCCCTTTTTAGCTCATTCAAACTAAAAAGGGCTAAAAAGCTGAAAACAGGAAATAGCTGAAGTTTGGTTATAAAAATAACTCAAACCGATGAGTAACACCTAGTCTCTGCAGTTTTCCACTATCTTCCATTCATCCATAGATTCCCCTTATTTAAGTTCAAACTTTACTTTTTAAGTTGTCCTAGTCCAAATTTTTTTGCAAAAATATTCTGTGTGACTTATTCTTTAGCTGAAGTATTCTTCCTTTCCTGTTTCCTGAAAATAATATTAGCAATTCATATTGCTGCCAGTTTTCACGTTTATGTTCTTCCCCTTTCATCACTCCCTTTCCCTCCATTTTGGTGCACCCTTTGGTAGAGCAATGTCACACAACTCTACAGGCAGTAGATGTCACATGATATAAATTAAACCCATGGAATATTAGGTCCCTGATATTACCCGCATCCTAAATCTGTTGCTATTTTATGCTGCAGTCATGACTCCTCCTTTCCAGCACTGCCCTGGGGCTCAGACAGTTGACTCCAGAACTTGCCCTCACAAATGAGTGCTGCCCAGTGGTTCTGAGCAGGTGGCTTTTCTCCTAGCAGCTAAATGTTTTAAGCAATGAATTAGCCTTGTTAGTCATGTAGGCATGAAAAGCCAACAGTACTGTTAGCAGTGCTAGATAATGCCAAGATAGGTAAAATGTTTAATGCTCTTTTGATTCATGGTTCACGAACAGTAGTTATCTGAGATTACATGAGTCCTGCAATTAGCACTGACAACAACAGGGTAAAATCTCAGGCTGCGGTGAGTTATATAGGACTTCACATATAAATTTAAGTGGTGAAGTAATCTAGAATCATTAGAAATTAGAGAATATGAAGAGGTCAAGGTTCTGGAGCACTAGAAAAAGACAGACGTGATGCTTATTCTCAAAAGTGGAGAATGGGAGAGCCAAGGAACTATAGAAGAGATAGACTGACTTCAGGACATTAAAAAATAAACAAAACATCTATTTCTAAGCACTTAAAAGATTAACCAGTGATAAGTAACAGCCAAAAATTATGTACTGCATCTTCACTTCATTAGAACAGTCAATACTGTTTTGTATACATATTAACCTCATTTAAAAAAAACCCAAACAAACAGGAAAATAACTTTTCTACCTGACATTACTGTAATGAGGGTTCAGAAGAGCCTGGAAAACAGTATGTTGAAAGGCCATATCAGCTTGGGTTCTACTGAAATCTGTCTTGAGTCTGGTACTGTGCAGTCATTTCATTAATGCTTTGGGTGGTACAACAGGCAATAAGTTTATTAAATTCTTATATGATACCAAGCTGGGAGGAGTGCAAGCATTTTGGAGGACAAAGTTAGAATTCAAAATAAGCAAGACAAATGGGAGAAAGAAGCTATAATAAATAGAAAGCAATTCAATCAAGACAAATAAAACATTTAAGTAGGAACAATCAGCTTCACAAATACTATATGAGAAATGACTTGCCTAGATAGCAATCCTACAGAAAAGGATCTGGATGTTATAATGTATCACGAGTCAAAAGTGTCTTAACATTTCAATAAAGCAAATACCACAATGGGAAGTATAGACAGACGAGCTATATGTACAGCACCCAGTTTTGCAATTGCTCTATCAAGATTGGATAAAGTTCAGCATAGAACAAAAAAAAAATTATCAGAGGTCAAGAAAATGTGAATTTCAAGGAACAACAGCTATTTTAGAGAAGAAAAGACTAAGAAGGGATATGACATAGCTATGTAAAAGACTACTGTAAAGAAAAAAGGTATTGAATTACTCTCCATGTCTACAATAGGAATGAAAATAAGTAATGGGGTTAATTTGCAGCAAGGGTATTTAGGTTGGAATTTTCCTCCTATTATCTCTCTTTAAGGGTACAGGAGTAGACAGTGGAATAGATTACCTGAGGAGGTTGTGGGATCTCCATTTCTGGAATTTTAAAAGAATATGCTAGGCCAGCTTCTGTCAGGAATGTTTTAGTTCTAGTTTATTTTGGGGAATAGTTTGGAGGACAGACTAGATGGCCTCTGAGGGTCTCTCCTAGCTTCACTTTTTATGAAAGTGTGTCTGTTGCTTGAAGAGTTTAATACATATAGTAAATATATTTCTTGTCAGATGCAAAATTTACTGTATGGATTTCAAATCAAAACAAGCAGTCATGTGAATTCCTATTGGAATTGCAAGAACTGTGTTAAGAGTAAATTATGCACGGTCCTGGATTACTAAAAGAGATTGCTCATCCAAAGACCTTGAACTCTGTACAATGTGAAAAAGGCAGCCAGAACAAATTTATAGGGCCAAGTTGTAATCCCATCACAGTCAGGAGCAAAACTCTCAATGATTTCAGAGGGACTAAGACTTGGATAGTCTTTTTTTTTAAGATCTGGCATTACATAATGCAAAATATGCCACATGTCCACTGTTACTAAACTGATACACATAAATGTATGTATTTCATATTAATATCTTGTTGTCAGATTGTCATGGTAGAATTAAATATGGCCAGTTTAACAAAACAAAATGCTACTAGTCAAGTAAACCTATCTGCAAGAAATATTTATGAAGAAGTCTGAAATCTGAATTCCCTATTGCCTGTATTTCTTTACAAAGTTGTATAAATGAGGAAATAGCACCAAAGACCTATTAGTAATAGTTATTTCCTAATTGCAGTGGGAAGCATCCTGCATGTTTAAATAAATATTGTTAACTGTGACCTCTTGGTTTGCCAGGACTGATAAGGCAATTGTTTGACCTATATGAAGCACATACAGTATGCATGGACTGCAAGCAGCAGGAAAACAGGAAACAATAAATCAGAAATTAGAGCACTGATTGTTGTAGCTAATTACATCAGACTTCTGCTTAATTTCTCACTCTGTCATTCTAACCTGATTTTCTTGCCAACAGACTTTGCAAATTGCTGGTGTCACGTACATACAGCAAATAACAATCTTTAGTTACTATGATTGACAAATGAATGAGAAAGAGAACATAGTTTATTATGGAAGAATGAACTGTGACACACACCAGATACCTGCTCAGATGCTTTTTTAATTCACTTACCTAGATATGCTGCATGATACATTTTGCCAGGACCACAGGTTTTGGCATCACAACAGCATAACTGAATTTGTGGCATGGTTTGATAATGCTGGACAAAGAAGGAAAAATGAGGCTATAAGAGGAGAAAAATGGCATAGATTGATTTCCCCAACGAGAGAGATAAAGTGGTAACTAGAAAATTTAAATCAATTCTGAAAATAACATGCTTGGAATTAAGCATATTAATCAACATGTTTTTTAAACTTGCCATTATTGTCCTCATACCACACATGAGAAAACTTGGTGTCCTTATTATTGTCTCTTTTTACATAACTCCACTTTCAAACTATACTATCTTTTTTTGCCCTGTTTCATCACTGCCATCAGCATCTTCAGCTGGCATAAATTAGCACAGCTTCCCTGAAGTCAGTGGCGCTGTATCAGACATTTTACCGTAGCTGAGAATATTTGGTGGAACATAAACAATTAATTTTAAGGTGTCTAAATGACAGTTTGGCTCTTCTGATCCAAGTAAAAGGTATCAGCACTGTTGTTAATACACTGTTTTTCTGCAAGATGTATGCTTTTCTTTAGACCAGCAGGTTGTTGACATTGTTTTGAGAGGTCAGGCCACGCTGTGACACTTACATGTAGTCGACGATGGGGAGACATGCAGTTTTCGCTTTTTTCAATGTCTGTTTGACTCCCATCAGCATGAAGTCAAGGCTAGTAGAGCCAAACAGACACATTGGAGAAGTACCAGAAGGATTAATATTATATCATCATTGCCTTTAGCAGGCTGTGCCTTGTGTATTATGTATTCTGAAACTGCCCATATGATTTAGCAAAGCAACATCTGGGAACTCAAGCCCAATGTAATGTTTTATTCATGTGGTATACCCATATATCCTGTCCCTCTAATGTTATTTCGAGTATTATAAATTATTTTCTCCACAACTGTTGTCATGTCTGCTTCATCCTTTTCCTTTGGGATTTTTATTTGCAACTTTGTAAGGGCCAAGCCCTAGGAATCAACCAAAAGACCAACGTGCTGATATTTTTAGCTATGCATTTCCAGAGGTCTTCCATTTTCTTCCTAGAGGGCCACAACATCACCTCAACTGACTGCCATGGTGCAAGTAGTTCATATTGGTCTGCAGTGCTTGTCAGGTTGTAGGACTTTCTGAGTGTTCCCTTCTTCCCTGCCTGAGATTCATGTAATTCTCCTTCCTCCAAAATTTCCTATAATACAGCAATGGTGTCCGGGTACTGCAGTGTTCTCCTTAGGAGTCAATTTCTGGACAATTAAACATTCATTCATAATTATGTACCACATTATGTGTTTCTACATGCAATTACAGATTTAAATGTTCAAGTCTGTTTTTGAGGTATATTAAATTGTAATAATTTACAATCCTAAAATCTTTATTCTTCCAAAGCATAAGACGTTTATTTAGCCTTTTCTGCCTACCCTCCAACTTAACAGTTCATTCAGATTACTGTTTTGTTGGAACTGCTTAATTTTCCTTTTGTATTGTTAGGTTGATGATCAGCTCATTTAAAACTGGAAGCAAAAACTAAATCTTATGCCTGATATACCAACAAAAAAATATGCATGCAAATGTCAGATTAAGTATATTTAGTAGGCATTAAACCTTACTGGCAAGACTTTTGCTTTACCTGCGATGAGAAGGGAACGGTCTTCCTATGGCAACAAGATTGCTGCCTTATCACTACAGATAAAGCAGTAACACTACACCACAGCACAGCTTGTTGTTGGCTGTGGTGGGCCACATTAAAACACTTTATGTTGTTGTGGGAGCCAGCTGAGAAGACTGAGCTACCCACTGGTCTTTCAGCAATGTAAGCATCAAGCCAGGGAGCTGCTCCAGCTAGCAGTCCAATAACCTTAGGAGAAACTAACAGTGTAGAAGAAGTCCTGTAAAAATTCCAGTTACTTTCTGATTTCCCTCATGTTACCTTGTCGAATTCCTGGCCTTGTTTTGGAGGCAGCCAGTTCATCCATCTCCATATAAGAGACAAGCGCAGTATTGTTTGTAGCATTGTTATCAAAGACTAATGCATGGATAAAGCAAACAAACAAACCCTAATCCAAAGCCATTTTAACTGTAGCATTAGAGCTAGGAAACCTGTTGATTACCATGCTTTATGCATGACAGCTAATGGGACTACTGATGTATTTGAAGCGTATTCTTAAAACTACATGATACAGCCAAGCTTTTATTTTGTAAATGGGTGGGTCTATGTCACCTCCCTATTGCTCCTGCTGTGTACTAGTTGAAGAAGCTTTAAGTACAGCACAATCCTGTTCAATATTTTAACATCAGAGGAAGATACAAAGTGACCAAACTTTGAGAAAATAGAGAACCTTCTTATAAAGAAGAGTCTTTGCATAGAGTATTCTAAGATGTAAATAGGGGAAAAGCTTTTAAACTAACTACACAGAAGTAGAGACATCACATGTATCGTTATCTTTCTCCAGAATAAAATA
>NW_010534502.1:654-4119 GCF_000687285.1 Phaethon lepturus | reverse complement strand
TACGCCAGGAATCCACTTTATTGTTTATCCTTATAGCCATAACAATAGTTTTCTTTTGAAAACTGATTCAGTAACAACTGAGTTGCTTTTCAAAACTCAAAAATGACTGAAAACTGAGGAATTCATACCTTTCCTGTACTTCTCTGTTTGCAGTATGTTAACTCCCACCTGTTTGCCTCTTACTATAGATTTTGACCTTTAACATTAACACACAAAAATCTGAAATGTGCACCTCTGCATCAGACTCTGTACAGAAGTCCTATAACTAGACCACCCCTTCACAGGTAAGAAAAGCCATTAAACCCTGTGAATTTTCACAGTGGATAAGCCTAGATTAATTTGACCCAGGTGTTGGTCTAATACTGTGCATGGGAACATTCACAGTGTCCCCTAACTGTTTCTCCTGTGGTGGTCCGGCCTTAGTACTCTCTGGACTCTAATCTAAAACATGTAAGAGTACCAGCTGGCGCAGGACTTTGTAGACAGATTTTTGCTATGCTGCTTGTGTCACTTTGATGTATTCTTTTGCTTTGCATATGAACACATGTAGAAGTATGAGGAATACATGACAAGCCATGTGCGGGAATTAAGTTACAAATATCAGTCTCATTCAATTTTACAAAAACAAGATTTTATACTACACCAACAAGGGCAAGTGTCACTATGAGCAGTGCAAAAATTTTGAGGCAAATCGGCCCTCATTTGCACCTACGCAACCCTTGCTGAAATCAGTGGGTTTGAGCAAATGTAAAAGAGGTATGAATATGTCCCATTAATCTTTATTTGCATGTTACACATATAGATAAATTTATACTTTATTTTAAAGACAAAAAACTAGATGAGCATTAATGGCTAAGTAATTGGATGTTAAATATGTGTATGGATGTGAGAAACCCGAGGTATTGTACCAAAGCTGCCCCTAACACAAGATAAGATAAGGAATTTTATAAAAAACCTCCATTACTTCAGCACATCTTACCAGACTGAAATACTGAGAAAAGCAACCTTTGCAGTTAATTAAGGGGTCAAAATGTGAGTTGCCCCACATACCCCAAACCTGTGCAACTGAAGAACATTTCTAAAATTAATCATGGCTAAATTATAACACATGACTAAAAGGTGCTCTCATGTCTAGCCCATTAGAGATACAATAATATACTGGCAAGATCAAGAGATGTAATAGTGTGGGTAGCAAAATTTTTCAAAAGGGCAAGTTGAATCTTCAAGGTCTGATTATCCTCTCACAGCACTACAGATTGGCAGCTAATAGAATTAGGCTGGTTTTCAACATGCATAACTGAATTGGGCCCTGTATAATCAGAAAGTTGGCATATCGCAGACCAATTTTGTTTGTATGAATAACCCAGTGAAAATCCAGGGATACATCTGGAAATTCACATTGTGAATGAGATGGGAATGACCATGGCTGAAAATTGTAATTAGACATAAAATGAAAGAAAAAACAATATTTTGAAGTGTCTAAAGCTGAGCTTACTACATCTGTGAGATGCATAGCTAAAAGACTGCTTATATCCATTGGCAAAGTAATGTATAATTCTGCAGTTGTACCTCTCTTAGGACGTTTGTGAAGATGTAATACACACCATCAAGACACATTTTGAGCTAAGTTGGACACCATACTGACAGAAATGTAAATGGTATAGATCAGAATTATTCAAAACCGTGAACAGATCTCAGTTATCACAAACTCAAGCTGAAACTGTCAGAATGGTAAAACTTAACCACTAATTTTAAACACAAAGCTAGTAATCAGGCAGTGGGTAACATTTCACTTAGGCCAATTAATGATGAAAGCTGCAATTGCCTCTAGACTATTCCATCTTTATTCGTCAAATTCAAATGTATAAAGCTGTTTACAAACAACGGAAAAGGCCAAGCAGTCCAAATGGATTTCAGGTACTTCACAGATCAGCCTCTGACTTCACAGATTTGTTTAGTCCTATCTTTAAGCAGTTCTGAGGAACCATTTTTTCAGGAAGTATTTCAGCAAATTAATGAGTTCATTTACATATTCTTGAGTTTCTTATAATTCAACCTATTGCAAAGTAAGAAGCAATCTTTCCTACCTGGTCTGAAATGCTAGTTCCTGTAAAGATTTGTATTCCAAATTTATACCATTCCTTAAGTGAGATGCCTCATCCTGCCTTCAAGATAAGATTCCAGGCATTGCTCAGATACTTGGGTATAATTTATTGTAGCCACACAAAAGTCAGATCTAAATCCTTTTGGACCATGATGCCACAAACCAGAAGTTCAAAGTTCAAAGAGGGAGGCCGACAGATGCAATTAAGTTATCACTGTTGGGATAACTGTAACCCTTGCTGTGCTTTTAGCGCTTCTGGGATCCTGAAAACTGTGAAATGTTAAAAAACAAAAAAGCGTTCTCCTTAACACTACCTATATTTTCATTGCATAAATCACAGCAGTTGGAGTAAAATATATCCAGTGAATGATTTCCTGCCACTAAGGAAAAAAATCCAAAATCTTGTTTCCTCATGACTACAAACTTCTCTTGACAAACCTCCAGTGCCAAATGTGGTTTCCATTTACTGTTTTGGGATTTATTTGTCTATGCCAAAGTTCAGGTGTGCCAGCTCTTTGTAATAAGCCATTTGGATGAAAGCTTGGCTAGCTCAAAGGATTCTGATGTATTTTATTGCTGCCTTTTAAGATTATTGTTCAGAAATACCAACTCTAATTTTGAAATCAATTAGCCATGCAGTCTGATGAGGTGTTGGCCCAGCTCAGGTTCACACCCGCTGTCCACAGATTATTGTTAAGTTGAGTCAGGTCCTTAGTGCTGCTCTGCGTTGCAGGCATCTGGTGTACACATGTTTGATGTCCTCACAAAATGACGCTGATGGCTTAAATGGCAAGGCTCTAATGAAGAAAGCCTAGCAAGTTTGCTGCTGTTTGCCAGCAAAACATGACTTTTACAGGGCTTTGTAAAAGTCTTTTTTCCCCTTGTTTAACTCTTCCATGTCAAGAGAATATAAATCTTCCCTGGAGACTGGAGATTCATCAAAGGTGACGAGAATGGGACTTGAGGGTCCACTATTGGCAGGCAGAAGGAAAATCCCTCTGGGCTCCTGCACCTCCCCAGCACCTGCGTGGCCCATACAGCCATGTGCTCAAAAGCGCTGCCTCTAGAGGGAAGGGCATCTGCCTGCACTGGCCAATGAGCTCCATGGAGGGCAACGACATGGCAGAGCCAAAAAAAAGAGGCACCCAAGCTTCTCCAGAGAGAGGGAAGTGAATGAAACCATCCAAAACAGTTTATATTGGTTTTGCCATTAGAAAATGTCTCATGGTAACTCAAATAAAGAGTGAGTGTATAAGGTTATTTTCCATTACATATTTGCAGCCTAGGAATTTTTTCTGCAGCTTTTCCACTTTTTTGCACAATATCTAAGAATACAAAGAGACATAAATACAAACTAAAAA
>NW_010534502.1:0-623 GCF_000687285.1 Phaethon lepturus | reverse complement strand
CCCCCCCCACCCCCCCCCCCCCGACTGGGTCCTTTAAAGGCTACAAGGGAATTAAGTACTTATTCCCTTAGATTAAGGCTCCTTTGAAAATAGATTTTTCCTACTTTTAACCAAAAATTACCATCAAATTCACCAGGATGAACAACTGAATATCAGCGATATCAGCCATACCAGAGGAAGAGTAATAGCAGGGATGCGTGATGAGTTATTTGTATCCGTTATCATGCTAGTCTATCTCAAACGATACATGTTAAACTACCGGTCTAATGATCTCAAAAGAATTTACAAGTATTCCATTGTGGCTTCAGAATTGGAACCATTTATCAAAATCAGTCTTCCATTCAACCCATCTGTAACATTTTGGAGAATGTTAAGTACATGCAGCCTGAATTTGATCCAACTTCCTTTTTTTCAAAACCAAATGCATTTTGGCGTTTGCTTACATTAACTGTCATGGTCATGTGGTCATTTAGAACCATTGTCCTCTGTGCTAAATAGGACAAGAGAGGTGGATATAAACAATTAATCTAACTCAAAATAAGCAGATATGAAAATGTAGTTCTCCTCTGGTTGAGGACATGAATGTAGAAGCTGAATTCTCTCCATACAGAAAATATATATAT
>NW_010534501.1:53959-73746 GCF_000687285.1 Phaethon lepturus | reverse complement strand
TCCAACCTCAGTGATTCTGTGATTCTGTAATGTAACTTATTGGGCAGGAACCTGGCTCAAGAAGGGCACATTTTGTGAAAATAATATTATTCAGATATATCAGAGGTATCTGCGGGATGTACATGTGACACATGAAGCAGCAAGGTACCCAAAACAGTCCTGAACAACCATGCAATAAATTGCTCTTATCATCCACATTTACCATTACGTATTCATTCTAGTAACTGTCATTATAGAGACAATTTAGTGTATTCTCACCTGTTGAACATTTTAAAAAATTATGCCGAGAAAAAAAAATCACCTTCATATCAAATAAAAATATTCACTTTGATTTTTTTGGCCAGTCTGGTGCTCTCTGATGACTTGGATGCTACATAAAAATATGTATTAGGATGTAGCATAATATTATATATGTTTGTAGACCTTTTATATTGAAAATTTTGTGCCTATTTTAAAGCATTATATTAATATTTAGGACTTCAATTTAAAAGCAACACAAAGATACAGCTTTGGTAGTTTAAAGCATGAGATCTCCCACATGTTGGAAGGTAGACACCATCATACAGTATGGACAGCAAAAACATTTAGGCATCTGCACTTGCTTACAATCCCAACATTTTAGCACATTCTCAACTATTGATTGCTTGAGTTGCAAACTCCTCTGTGCTCTCCTCCTCTGGAAAAGTCAGCTCCAGCAGAATAATGGGGCAAATTGTTATGGACAGAGAGGATAACTAGGAAACAAAAGAGTCCAGACGTATCTCGTCTCATTTACTAGAGAATTTAGGAAAATACATAGAGAACAAAACCCTTTTTCATTAAATTAGGTATATTATTGGAGCAATTTTTTTAAATGAATCGTGCTCAAGTACTCATGCCAGAAAACCAAGCATCATTGTAAAAAGAAATAACTAGACAATTGCAAACAAGAGTATTAGACTTAGCTTCCTTTACAAATCATGTATAATTGTTAATGAACACCAAAAAAAATCTGAGACTTTGACAATTACTGTTATTTGAAGGGAAGGAAGAAAGTAAATGCCCTGTAAGATTTCACAGCTATTAAGTAGAAATATGTTCCACATGCTTACAAGGAAAGTTTCTATCAGTCCTGTAGAGATGCCAATCTCTTCCAAATTTAAAAATTTCAAATGTCATTATTTTACAACTGTTAGTAATCAGATGCAGACTAGGAGGTTAATGGAAAGCACTTATGTACATTGTTTTGTATTTTACTATTTTCATGGTTATAGTTTGCAACTCTCCATTATCATTTTGTATGAGAACTAAACCATGCATTTGTTTTATCCAAGATTTAAGTATAACACTATAGCATTCCACCTGGAGACAAATGCAATACAAATAGCATATTAGTCCACAGCAGAACCTGATGAACTGAGAACACACCTATCTAAAGCTTGCAGTAAGACATAACTTAACAAAGAAAAAACAGTAAATTGAGTTGACAAGCAGACTTTGAGGCTTTGGGCAAGCCTGGCTGAGCTATGCAACGTGCATAGGCTGAGCAGTGCACACAACTGAAAGACTAACAGAATACTGCAATGAATCAGAGATACAAATACAGTCACAATTACTGAGGAAATACGGATATGGATTCTAAGGTTTCAGGATGAGTAGTGTATACATACTGCTGCATGGAAACAAAAAATCAACATATAAATTACCTTAGAATCTTCTGAATGCTTACATGAGCAAAAATTGATTTAAAAGTATGCAGACAATGAAGTTACAGAAGATAGAAGACATTTACTTGTGCATTTTCCATGTTTCTCATAGTAAAAAAAAAAGTGGAATATTCCATCTAGACATCCTGAGTTATGCTGAAAGATTCCTCAGAAGCCTAAAATATGCATGGCAGCATTTTAAGAATCTTAATTTTTAGTTAAATACAAAAGTATCTTCTTCATTGGAGGTAAACAAACATTAAATAAAAAGAACTTCAAATAGTCTGAATAAAACTCAGTTCAACAGCGTAGCTTTAAGTTGTCCATTACTGGTGATGCTATAATCTCATTAACTCTCAGCTAAGTTTGTACATTCAGGATACGTTTAATACCATTGGAAAAGAGTTAAAACCAGAGGTATGAAACTTAAATGTGAGTTAAGTCATGTTTAACTGCGATCAGTGAATATTATTTGTCCCGGCTGTAACAAGGACGATATTCTGAAAAAAACAAGGATCATCCTTATAAAATTAGCAGCTTAAAAACCTGTCATTCCTTCGTTAAAAGGAAGTTATTTGCTAGGTGAAGAGAAAAGGCACTTTGCAAAAATATATTCAGGATATGAGAAGGAGAGAATGGGAGCTTATAGATCTGAGGATTAAAGGAAGAAAAAGTTTTGTCCCAGAGCACAGGTACACTGAATGACCGCCAAGCTGGGCAGACTTATGAAGTAGAGGAATCTCTTCTTGCCATTCATTTACTTTGTTCCATACATGGGCTAACTGAATGCAGAATATTCATTGCACCAGACCTTCTCATACCAAGACCCTAGGTGGAGTTGAATCTTCATACCCAATAAGAATCTTTTAAAATACCTGAATCACCTATGTGTATTTTTTCCAAGGTTTATTTTAAAAGGAAACACAAAATACCATTTACATAGTGTTTATGGTAGACCTCTTCCTATGTTGCTATTTCAGCTACCACTGCTGTTTCAATAAATAAAAGCAAATCCCAGTCACTTCTAATGAAATGTCTTCTTTTCTGTGTGCACAAAATCCAGTAAAGGAATATATATCCCCTATGAGGGAGTGTTTTCGTGTTTCCTTCTTTTCATTCTTTCCCACCATCTTCCTTTTTCACCTGATTTCTGCATACATTCTCTTCATTGAGTCCAAACTGCCTCATTCAGTCTCTTGCTTTTGTTACTTTTTGTAGTGCTCTTCTACTCTTACTCTACTAATTTATTCTCTTATTCCCCACTTTCTCCAGTTTTTTTTTCTTTAATTCACATCAACAGCCACAACACAGTGTACTACCCAGTGCTTTCACAGCTATTGTTTGCTTATCTTTATGCCTAATTCTTCTCTCAAAGTCCTGTGCTGAGTTAATTCTACATAGCTGAGTCAAACCTCTGTTGCCCAGAAGTCATGTCATTCTCATAGCTCCCCATCTAAACAAATTCTCTCCTGCATTAACCTACACATCAAGTTATCTCTTTCAAATCAATTCACCTACTTTATATTTCAGTTTGCCCTCATTTCACATTTTCTTTATTACAACAGAGACTTTAACTCCCTGTTGACTCTCCCAGGTTTTCAACCACCCAGATCTCAATATGAGCGCAACCCTGGACTACCCAAGCTTTGTGAGTAAATCCTACTGAGTCTTTGACACATTTTTATTCTGTTCTACCTTCCGAAATATATTTTCTGAAAACTACCAGTTTAAGGCATTTTTAGTACACTTCTCCAGGCTGAAAACCTCACTTGAAAGTTCTTATTGCACAAGTCACTCCAGCTAAAAGAACAACTCCAGCGAACAACTGTCTACTGTTGCAATCTGGAATTTTCTGGTTTTATGCACTGTAGTCAAATTAATTTAAACTAGAACCTAGACACTGTGCTGCACACACCAATATATTATGGTAAAGAGACCTTCTTGGGTTAAATTCTGTTCCTCTATGTCATTAATTAAATATATTAACCAGTGCTAATAGACAGTAAAAGAGGGCAAAGTGAGCATATCGGTGCAAAACTACAATGCTTACAGAAACATACATTAATTCTGTATTTGAATGGCAGGTAAAGCTATCCTGTGGCTAGGCTGACAAGAACAACTTTGTTCTTGTATTCAATTAGGAAAATCATGTCACATTACAAAGAAAAGGTTTCAAGATGGCTGCCAACATTGCTAAAAGCAAAAGAAGATAAACTGATTGTTCGATACCTTATTCCATAGTAAATTGCTTTCTTGCTATCAAGAATGAGGCTGATACTTTGAAGTACTGCACACTTAATTATATTAGCATTTCTAGTATTCCACTTTTCATAGCTAGGATGCAAGCATTTGTTCCAGATTCAAAACTGGCATAAGGAGCTTTAAAGAATATTACATCTATTGTTTATGAATTAGGTATGGACAAAATGGAAGTAAGATTTTTTTGTGTGTGTTTATAATTAGAAATAGTTTATGATTTAGCTAACCAAGTCCACCTTGGCAAATACATTCCAGTTAGGGGAATATGCAGTATGTATACTGATAGGAATGATGTGGTTTTGTGGATGGGCAATAGAAAACGAGTTGATTCACATTTAGACCCTAAGCTATAGAACTCTGCAAAAGGTTTTATGTATTCTCTCAGTGCAACGGCTGGATACCTAAAAACTTACTAGTTAGCTCTTTCTACTAAAATAACAAGTGATCTCCACATTTATTTTAAACATCTGTCTTGCTCTATAAATTGACTACATATCTGTGTAAGACATATTTGGAAATTGATGGTAGTTATATCTTATATTTTACAATTTATAGTCTTGAGCAGCATTATTCTCAGTTACAAGGCTAATGTTCGCTGTAAAAATCCAAGCAGAGAAAATGGAGAGCTAATCGAGTTTTTTACAACTAGACTTCAAAGGAGTGGGGCTCCTTTGTCACTGCTGCCACTAGAACTCAGAAAAAAACACAACCTGACCTTCAAGGAAGGACTAAACTTTCCAACGACAGGAAGCAGAAAGAAGCCTGTTTCTCAAAAAAGATACAAGCCACAAAAGCATGAATTTTCAAACACAGGAAAGGTGGTAGAGAGTCTTATGAGTGACAGTCAGTTGCAGAAGTGAGACACAAACAACTATTATGCAACATTTTTCCTATCTCTGACTACCCATTCCTGGATATCAAGAACTGGTGCTCAAATGCACCAGTCTTCCAACTATATTGTTTTTATTCAAGATAATGTAAAATCTCAGCTGTTCTGATTTAATTCTGAAACACATTAAAGATTTGACTTTATTGGTGTAAGTTAATCTGTACTTTTGAGTACCCAGCATTACAATTTGTTGTTATATTACTAACTCATTGACAGAAATGTGAATTTAAAATAAGAGCTGAGAACTGTAAGACAGAAAAACAGGGGTGGCAGAGATGGAAATTATATTTTTGCAAGTCTCTTTTCTGGTTTAATTTTATATTACTTGCAAAGTAGAGAATTACAAATGTATTCTCCCTATTTTGCCCAGCCTCAAAATTGAAACTTTCTTTACTGGGCCTAGAGCCCATTCTTTGCTACCAATTTCAGAAACACCTGCTGTAGTACAGAATGCCAAAATATATAAAGAGTTCACTTTTTAGGAAGCGAGTGCATGTGACTTGCTTGTTACCAAGGAAACAGGATCGCTGCTGTAATGACACAAAGCTTTAACTGGCTGCACGTTCTTTTGTGAGAAAAATCTTAACCTCTTCTTGCACTGCTACAAGTTAAGCATGTTAGGGACATAAACTGCACAGTTTAGAAAACCTGTCTCTTGCTAAAGACCTGCTGAGTTTTTTAGCAAGCAGTAAAAGAGCAAGACAAAAAGGAGGAAGTAAATGCTACTAAGAACAACTTTTCTCTCACCATGATCTTCCATTAGTAAGCCTGTTGTTAACTGGGGGAAGAATGACAGAAAGTGCAATTCCTAGGGCCCAATGAAAAAAAAAAAAAACCCAAAACATTCAAAAGCATCTTGATCCAACCAGTTCCTTAGTTAAACTGACCAGCATCCCATCTCAACCCAAGTTGCCTAGACTAAGAAAAATGGTTATGCAAAATAATTGCCTTGTACAAACTGGGAACCATGTGTAATCAGGAGTAATAAGAGGGACTCAAAGTGACATTAAACTTTTTCTGCATGTTATAAAGGTGCTAAATGAAAAAAGATTAGGTAAATTAACAATGTCATATTTTCATGGTAGGCAACTTGGCATTTTCACTAATTCTTATAGAGCCATTTTTATTATTTGCAAAAGACAGATGGAAATAGACCCATCAGAAAATGCACAATACAATGAAAAGCTCATTTTGTACAAGCACTAAAGTTTGCTGTAACATTGAAGATGGGTTTGTTCAACATAATCTCCATTTGTTTCAGAGCTTTATAAGTAGTGTGTTTATAAAGGAAACTGATATATACCAATTAGCTACCAATAGCAACATTTAAAGTGCTATTTGACTGTTACTGTCAATCTACTTGCTTTAAATTTTTGCGGCATTCTTTTAAACCATGCAATAGCGAATATTTCTTGTACATTTCTACACATGTAAAAGAAACACCATACCATATCCTCTGCCTCATTTGTTTCAACAAGTTTAGACACAAAATATCAGTATTGCCTGTTTTAACATTCTTCTTTTCTCAGGCAGCATTAAACAAGAATTTATTCTGAGGCAACTGTAAAAGATACAAGCCTTCAAATGCTTCCAATGATGACTGAAGAGTATTCAATTCTAGTAGAGTATATACTAAATTATTCTTCTCTGTAAGCACTGTAAAGGTCACTTTGAATACAAAGAAGCATGACAAAAATCTACTTGTTGGAAATACGCTCATAAATACCTATTTGTGAGGCCTGTTGAACAATGCGTAGCAATTTACTTTGCAGAGCAAGTTTCACTGTCTTTATTGAGCTGGTAATCCGTGTAACAGTCATACTATTTAAAAGTGAAGATGATTTTTTTCTTTTAATGGCAAGACTCAAGGCAATAAATACATAAAACCCTTCAGTATTATGGAGCTGCTGCACGACATACAGGTTTTATTGACATCACACCAAGGCAAACAAATGACAAACATCTTTTCTTTGAGGTGTCTTAGTCCTGGAACAATACAACACTGAGGTGTTTCATTAGGGCCAGTTTAGAAGGATGTGTTTCTGTAATACTTTTGCTATTACCCATAATTTGCAGGAGAAAATGTTTTCAATTGTATTTATACTGAACACAGAAACAATTCTGGGTCAGTACTGCCTTAAAAGTGAAAGACTGAGCAAATGCAAGTGAGAGCAAGAAAGTGCGAGCAAAAGCAAGAAAACAGGCAGGAAGGAGTCAGAGACATGCACATAAAACAGATTCTTTCACCTGAATAAAACCTATTTGCATTGGGCACTGCTGGCACATTTCTTTTAATAAGACCAACTGCTGGGAAAAAAATACACAACATATAGAAATGCATCTGAGAGGAATAAAGAAGAAAACCAACTAGAGTTTCTAGTCCTTTTTACTTTAACAATTGAGACAAATATCAACAACTATAAAAATAGCTTTAAAAGTATCAAAACATACCTTCTAACTGAAAATTTTCACTCTGCTTAAATTTTTATCTGAAATGTAAATGATTACAACATTTCTAAGTAAAGCAAATCTCGCTGATAATTTTATGTGCCTCCTGTAAATCATTAGGAACTATGCATAATATTCTTCACGATTAAAAATTGTCATTTAAGCTCTATTGAGTAGTTACTTGACTGCTAACTTCTGTAAACCTACTAACAGCAGAACAAAGTTGAAGTCAGCAGATGTCTTGAGTGCTGACGGGTATTTGGAATATATCTACATCTACAGCAACTGTCTGAAGACTGTGAATGCTGCTAATAGTATTGCCATGATAAGTATCCTGAAATTAGGACATCATGGACTGAAAACTCTTTGTCTGGAATGCGTATGTATTAGCTCAGAATGATTATCCACAGAAAATCACATATTGCAAAAACACTGATGGGGAAGATGTCAATTCTGTCAAACATGAAATAGTTACAGAATGCCACACTATAGGCAGGGCACAGGCGGCAGGGAACACAGGGAACATGAACACAAGTTTGGATATATCGCTGCTCTGATCACACATCAGAGTAAGGAGCTTTTCTCTCCACAATACTTTTAATGGTATCTGTGTACTGCAGAGTGCCCCTTGGGATCAAAAGACAGAAGACCAAATAAAATTTCTTGCTAGTACAGATGTATTATTCTTCCCAGCATAGGCAACATCTTCCATAAGTATTTCAAGGGAGTGTTTTTCCATACACACACTCTTAACTGACATAAGTGTGCTGGAAAAATACTCAAAGATAAACTAAGATTTGGTCAATTCTGTACTCAAGTTAAAACAGAGCTTCCTAAACTCTCCTGAAATGTCTTTCACATACAATAGAATAAAACTATGCTCTAGTTTGCATTATGGAGGCAATCATCTTCTACAGATAATTGTCTTTTCCTAGCTCAATTTACAGATTTTAGCATTTGTTCAGACCGTTTAAAAAGACTAACTACTGTTAATAAAGTAAGAAATAATTTTGCAAACCTTAGGTCTGAACAAAACAGGAGGATGGGGGACAGTTCTTTACCACATGGAAAGGAATAGCAGAGTTGCAGCAAATGCTGACAGACTTGATACACTTTTCCAATGACTATTCAAGTTTTTAGTGTCCTATACTTCAAAGCCAGAATGAAAGTTTTAATTATTTCACAAATAACCTGTCAAATCCCAGATAGATCACTTGTAAAATCAAAAGCTACAACTGTAACATCATCTTAATTTGTTTGGATAAAACTAGCTTTATAAAGCCAAATGCTTCTAGTAAGCCTCAAGTACCAGTATTTCTCCGTACTTCCTTACTATATTCAACCCATCTTCCTTTTAACATTAAGCATCCTGTGTCTCTCCCTGCTTATTCTTGCCCTCTTTATCACTGTTTCTACTCCTCCTGATGTATTTTTTCCTTCCTCATTTTCCTCTAACATTCATAAACCCTCTCAACTACTCAGAGCAGGGAAAGGAAAATTTAATACATTCGTAGAATGCCATGTAATACACGTCTGCAATGTCGGTATGTGCCAAAACACAAAATAAAAGACAATGTAACATCATAATACAATTCTTGCAGAAGGAAAAGAGATGAAAGTAAGAATTCTTATATACTTCGACCAAACAACTTTTGCCCTACTTCTTCACATCTCAGATCAAAACAGGCATGATACTTTAAGTTTATGTCAAGCCACAAAGGTTATCAGAGACTAAAAACAAAACTGTCAGTTACAAAGTGAGGAATGCAGAAAACAAGAATACAGTGAGACAGATACATGTTTGTTAAGAGTAATCCACTCCAATTCAAATATTTTCATTCTATCATCAGCAAAAAAACCCACAGAAGAATAGTGTATTTTTGCAATGGAACTTCCTGCATTATCTGAACTTGCTAATCATACTTTAGATATCAAAGGTATTTTTACTTCAGCAATCATCAGTGCTTGGCAATACAGTTCTATTGAAAGATAAATATTGTGTAATGTCTCTACATAGTTTTATAAGTAGATCAATCAATTAACATAGCAATAAATTAGTTTCATTAGCATGTTGCAGACATTAGGAGGTGCTTTACTAATTAAAAGTCAGATATTTAAGCAAACGCTATTCCCAGTTTGATCATGTAAATTATATTCCTCTTTATCAGAGTGCTTGCTTTCCATTATAGAACATAACTAAGATCTGTTAAACAGATACTGAAGTCATTCAGAGCCAAGTTGATACACAAGCTGCCACTTCAACGGATGCAATCAAGTAAAAATCTGGCCACAACACTTTAGGATGCATTAGCTGAACACATTTATTCTATTAGAAGGGCACAGATACGTACACACCTTTAACAAGTGTCATGCCATCACCAACTAATTTTTTAAGAAATTAACCTATTTAAAATTGCATTTGAAATTTCCTTACTTCACATAAATACTGTTTTTGCAGTATTTCAGGGATTGCTTGTTTTTTTGGTTTTAATCTTGTTTATCTAATAATGCACTAACAGCAGAATACTGGCACCACATACACTGCAAACTGAACGGACAGGACAATTTTGTCATCTCATTTCAAATAGCCCCAAGAACTTCTGGGCTGCAACTACATGTTCTACAACACCCAAGAGTATAGAAATCATCTTACTAGTATTTCCAAAAACACATATATAACTAAACACCACGTATCCTACATACATAACTGATGCAATGCCTAACTAACTAAATATATAAGCATACCCTAACTACATGGATGTCAAAGGCATCATCTCAATTAGTATTCAGCACTCATGTATAAATAGCCATATCAATACCTGAAAATATTCTAGGCTAACTGTTTCTGTAGAACAAAATTGTAAAACAAAACCATTCATTGCTGGGTTGATATAGATATATGTATGTGTGTAGGCTTTTGCTTATTTATAGTATATATATAGATAGTATGGAATTTAAATAAAAGGAGGGATTCCCATTCATTCAATGCAGAAATTCTGTATTAACTATCATTTGTGCTATTTTGTTTACATGCTAGAGAAACATACTTTAGAATTATTTTGCTTTCTCATAGAATCATTTTTGTAGCTTTTCATTCAGAAAGACTACTTAAATGAGAGCTATAGCACCGCTATACAGTACTATCAGTCCAGCTAAGCAAGTCCTAAAGGGAGGAAATAATTAGAATATATTAGAAACCTCTCTGTAGCTGTAAAACTGATTTCTTATAAATCATAAAATGAGGCAGAGAACATCAGAACATGACATGAGCAGAATAAGATTACAAAAACATTTTTCACCTTATTTGAGATTGAAGATACAAAGTCCTGCAAATGGAGAAATTTATAAACCTAAGATTCCTTTAAAAATTGTATTAATTCGCAAAAACCTCATCTCAGTACTGTCACTGGCCAAGAAGACAGTAAAAGCACTGTTTTAAAAAGTTTTTCTCCTCTACCTTTATACATAAATACATTACTGTCTATGTATTCAAAGATCTTATTTAAAATAATATTCCACAAATGTTTCTGTGAAGAGTTTTTAGTTCATTCTTTATACTAAAACAGTGTCCTTATCTGCTGTACGGTAAACTATCCCTTCCTGAGAGATGAAGCTAATGAATAAAATACAACTGATAGACCAGTCTGTAGTTAACTTTAAGTCTGAGCAAATGTTTTTATCCCTCTAAAATATTTTGAAAGTAACTTTGAAGGGTCAATTTTCAATTTCTTTAAAATGAACTCAGAGATAAAACATCCATAGGAACCTCACAGTAATTTTCTTAAAAGATTTATTTAATTTTTGCTTGAAAGCAACATTTTAATACTAGCAATGGCACTGTATAGAAGTTAATGTTCTTTTTACCTCTTATACCTTTAATATACATATTTAAATGTCTTCAGTGACACACTGTCAATTGCAACTGAAATAGAGATGATAAGAACAACCCCAAAATTCAAACCAAACTTCTCACTAAGAACAAGTATCTATTCTTACATATTATTTCAACTTTGTGGTCTGCAACACCAAAAGCAGTTACTTGACTTTACATACTGTTTAGTGCTAAATAAATCTTGGAGGAATACTTCCAGGGCAACTTTTTTTTTCCTGAGTGGATGATTGGTTGGTACTAAAATTTGCCTGTCAGTTGGTACCTGTATCTCTCTACCGTGCTTCTCATAATTTTACCTTCCAGGAGGGAGGAAGCATTTACAAAATGAAAAGGAGACTTAGAAATAGTGATTTTTTTTTTCCCTACAATTTAACTTGGTGACTCAAAGACAACCGACACAAAACACCTAGGAACACAACTTTTGCTATACAATATGTTGCCAGTAATGTCATCCAGCAAAATGAAGACAGTATATTTTTTGAACATTACAATCCTCTAATCATCATGGAAAATGGATGACTCCTCTGGTGCTCAAACACATCCACAGACAACAGTTTCTCAGAACCTGCTGTAGCATCTTTTCTGATGATTTACTAAGAAGATTCTCTGCTTTCTTTAAAGCATATGTTTGAGCAGCTACACAAGAGAACAAATTTCCAGGTCTGCAGCTCAGCAAAACATATAATTAATAGTTATCTACAAACTGTTGTAACATGTAACTGTGGCCTAGAACACAAGATTAAAAAATACTCTGCACAGTAATCTGTGGAAATATTCACAAAATTCTGCTTGTACCATTCTTGCATATATTTTAATCCAAACATTTGCATTACTGAAGCAAAAGAGTCAGTAAAGTGGCAGTATTCTTATTTGAATAGCACTGCATAGCTACAAAGCAGAGTGCATGTTTTAGTAGTTTCACACTGTTTAGGCTTTTTTTTGTTCACATATAACATCTGCTTGACCGTCTGTATATTTATCTAACACTTCTTTGCTTCTTTCTGACAACAGAAATAATACATTAATGACAGTTCACAGCATAAGAAATCAACTCAAGTTAAAATTGCAGGTTGAGATTTTGGGGAATCACAGAATTGTAGACTACTTGAGGTTGGAAGGCACCTCTAGAGATCACCTAGCCAATCCTCCTGCACAAGGCTGCCCAGGACTGTGGCCTGTCAAGTCTTTAATATCTCCAGTGATGGAGTGTCAACAACCTCTGGGCAACCTGTTAGTGTTCCATCACCCTTACAGTAAAAAAACTTTTTTCTTATTTGTCTTGTATTTTGGTTTGTGCCCATTATAAGGATGATGGGAAGGCAATCTTTATCTTCTAAAAATTGAGGACATTTGATACAGAAATCACAGAGATAGAAAAAAGGAACATCACAACATTTTAGTGGGGTTTTTTCCCCAACTTTTTACAGTTTGTAGCTTCTCACATACTTGAAATCATATAACCTATTATGATGATTTTTGTTGAAAGACTCAATTATATGGTCCAAAGAATTGTGCCATTTGTTGCCAAAAATCCCTCCTGTTCTTATATATGTATTTACAACATGTGTGATACTATTTGGATAGATTGACAAAAATGTGATTAAAACATAAGTGTGCTTGTTATAACAAGTTTTATTTATCTGTAATGTACCAATAATGAGTGCAAGTAAATGTTAATTTAAGTAAGTTAAATTAAGTAACAGACACCTTCACCAGCTAGCAGATGTAGCAATCTAATTCAGTAGTGCCAATTCTTGATTTAGGTTTTGCTCTGCATGAACTGGAAAATTTAACTTTTTATGTCAATTTTATTATTACAAAGAAATTGTTATTCAGCATGTAAACAGACAAATTAGCAGAGCCAGAATATCTTTTTTACATTAAGAAAGGAAAGTGGGCTATAAAGGAAACTATTTGACCAAACCTGTGACTGAGCTCATGCAGCATTAAAATTGAAAAATATACAAACTGAGATTACAAATGATAAGAGATTGACAACAGAAATAATACATTAATGACAGTTCACAGCATAAGAAATCAAAACAAATTCAATTTCCATGATTAACCACTAGTGTTTGATACCATAATGAAGAGAAATGCTAGCAAACTGATTCACATTATTTTACTGCAAACTGTATCTGAGTTTCAATTTATTTCTTTATAACAGCAGCAGGCTATTTCATACAGATCAGTTAAAATGTTTTGCCTCACCAGATCTGTGCCTGATTGTATGAAATCACTGCACTTGGAAGGGAGAAATCCCCAAAGGAACAATCTCACGACAAAAATTTTAGGCTATATTCCTTCCAGCATTGAATAATCAGTGGATTCAGTCTTGGAGACATTTAATCTTATTTTCTGTTCAACATAATCATATTCTAGGTCCTAAATCAGATCTTAAAAAGTGATTAATTAAAATTGACCCTGTAATTTCTATCTATAGGATGCCTAATCAGACATAACCTTTATGAGATTTTTCATTTTCGCACTGAAGTGTGGTCATTTAATTTTGCAGTGAGAAGAAACTCTTTAAGACCAGATAATTTTTTTTTTATTTTATATTTCATTGCTTCCTAATAGACAGGTTTAATGCCCTAGGGACTTTTTATGCATATTAAGACTGTAATTTTTTCTCTTAGACTGAGGTATCACTACTCTCTACAGCACAGTCCTATGACTAGTATCTCAGTGTTTTGTAACTGCTCTTTCATTAATAAAGACGTAATCAGCAACTATACACACACTTGTGCTACAAAACACAAATCAAATACATGAGAATTATTGTATATATTTAGAGTGTTTTATACTAAAATATTATTAAACCAAAATATTATTAAACTTTTCAGGTACAATACAAAGGTTACAATTGAATAACATAAGAAACACTTCACAGAGTCCAGCATGTTGTATTTTGTATTTGCCTCCCTCTTCTTTAAAAAACAAAATTAAGTACAATATGAAGGACAACTTCTTTAAAATGACTTAACAAAATGCCACATATGGGCCCCTCAACTGAAGTACCTGAAACCATTTCAATCATTACAGCCCTTATTCAAATTCTACCACATAGGTTCTTAGGGAGAAAAAGGTAAGTCTCTTGAGATGTTTGTCCCTACAAACATCATTTTACCATTTACAACATCATCATCAAGATGTCTCATCAAATTGATTTTTGTTTTTTCAAATCCAGGAAAATTGAAAAAACACAAATGCTACAAAATACATCTTGGCATTCTTCCATTTATCTATTACAGTTTCTAATAAATAGTTTTCTTGAAATAGAATTTCAACTTGAAAATTTGAAACTGCACGAGACCATGCAAATAGTCCAGCTAAGTAAGTACACTTCTACTGAAACATATTAATTTTAAATTGGTCTTGATTCTGCAAATTGATCCATCCATGAATTCATAGGCATGGATGCACAATCCCTGCACAGAGGCTTGTGGACAGCAAATTTAATATGATGGCTTACTATGAATGTATGTTCAATCTATACATAATTTGTACAGGTATAGTACTCAAAAACCATTATACTGAAAAATTATTCCTGAAAAAAGGAAGTTAACACCACTTTCAAAACCAAATTTTTATTAGTATTATTTCTTAAATAGTTCTAAATATCATTTACAAATACTGTAAACAACAATGTTTACAGCAAAATGGAAAGATTGTAACAGATTATATCCCCTGTACGACTGTATATAAAAGCGTTTGTTTTGAGATTCTTAACAGATGACCAAGAGAAACTATTTCTGGACATATTCAACGTTACCATTAAACATTAACATGAAATCAGAACATGCATCAGCAGATAGCAAAATTCAGCTAGAAAGAGTTCAACAGCTTGACTTTTTAATTTGGTTAGTAAGTTGCCTAATAGTGCTCCACCCTCAAGCCCCAAAATAAGTTTTTAAAAAATCCCAACAAACCCCACACAAACAAAAGCAAAACAAAACTGAAAAAGACCAAATAAAAGAAATGGAAAATACCTAGTGTTTGAAGAGTATGTATGGGTGCAGATATTGAGGTCACATAAATATTTCTGAAAACTTTATGCAGTGATTTTTGTTCAAAGTCACCATTTAAATAAAAAAAAATTACTATGTCATATATTCCTTTAAATATAACAAAAGCACTTATAACTGAAACAGAGGCCCTCAATTACAAAAACCCCACTGTTTTAAAGAGTTTGGAGCTGCTGGCATTATATTTTTAATTAAATTGTTATGAAAAAAGCGTAGTATTTTCTTGACTACTTGAGAGATACTTACAGAAAAAAGGGCATCAGCTGAATAAGAGTCTCTTTTTTGGGATTGGCTGTGAATTCTGGCACAGTTTGAATAATTTTGTTCATTACATTCCTTAGGTAATTTTGTAGCTGCTTGCGTCGCTCTTCTACAAACTTTGCATCCTAAAAATAGACAGGAAAAAATATAAATGGCACAAAGAATATGTTTTTCAATTCGATAATGTAACTAAACAGTCCTAATAAGCACAAAAATTTATCTTCTGATGATTTATGTTTATTATGGCTATAGAAATATGTTGGCAGTATGTAAAAAACCCTTGACTCTGTCATTCTTAGAGATAAAGGAAAATCACATGACCTTCTGTTTCACAAAAACATTCACTGACAGGATACTGAATTTTCTCCTTGGCAGAATGTCTCAGAATGGACCAGAATTCTTCTCCTAATAGTAAGTCTCCATAAAATACTAATCTTAGAAAGGCCATGCATAACAGCTGCTTAGAGGCAGTGGCATAACAATTTATACGTATCTTTTTGAGATCCGGAATTACCAGTCTTTGTAGGAAGAAATACAGACTTGTTTCCACAATTTCTTCACAATTCATACTTTTCAGATGTTGGGTACACAAGCTCCAGAATGCATTAATATTTCTCCAGCTTTATTATTATTATTATAATAAGTTATTATTTTGTGATGGAGTTTTCATATAGCAGGTTGCTTTCTTAACGATTATATCACAACTCTCATAAAAATATTTTACTGAAGTACCTATAGTATTTTAGATCTCAGAATTTTATACTATATTGGCCCCAATAAATAAAATAGTTCTATAAACTCCACATTCTGCTGAGAGACATACAAATAAAAAGTCTAACAACCAGCACAACGCCATGCATCTTGTAACTTACATCTAGCTTAAAATTTTTCCTGTGAGGGATTGCAGTTACAGTGAACTATAATATAAAGTCTACGCATTTCACACTAACATAAGATTATAATAGTTTTACAATTAAGTCAGGTGCTGAGTGGTTTGTGCTACAGCCAGTATGCTGTATCTCAGAAATGCAGGCATTCCAACCACCTGGTTTAAATGTCAGAGTATGTTCTTTAGGCATGAAGTCAAAACTATTATTAGACAATCACAGCTCTCAAAGGAATACTATTATCTGTAAGATGTGTCTATCCAACCCATATTATTTGCCTGTGTAAGAAAAGCCATTGAAACAAATCCTTGTTTCTTGCCAAAAAAATGACAACCCAAACACCAAAAATACATTTGACAACACTGAATAAACTGATTGTATTAACAAGGTTCAAGTCATGCTGCCATGCATGGGATGCAAACCTGAAGATTATTCCTTCCTTAGGTAAAACAGACTAGCTCGTCATCAAAGCAGTGATACTCCTTCGAATTCAGGAGGACTGCTGTAGAGTTCTTGGAACCTTTATTGACATTTTGTTCTGTTCTTATCTCTCATTAGGAGAAGTTAACCAGGAACAGCAATATTTTTAGGAGATATAAGAAAATGATAAAAGATTCTGAATGACATTTCTCAAAGTAGTAATTTAAACCTCACAGAATTAAAAAAAAAAAAACTAAAAAAATCAGTTAAGTAAGGTACATTTGCCAATATTGCCAACTAATCCTGTATATTAAAAAATAGCCTAATTTTTTATAATTTAAGGAAATCTTTTCTGCTCGTTTTCATTTGCTTGTGATTACTTAATGGCATGTAATTGTAATTACTGTAACATTTATAATTGCTGAAGAAATACATACTTACAGGCTTCAAAAACTCAGGCAGCGCTTGTGTTGTTTAATTGAGTTCACAAAATTACAAAACATATATTCTTTTTTTTTCTGTTTTCTAGATATGAACTTACATGGATGTCCAGCCCTGTTTCACATTATTAAATGTCTTAATATGTAACTATAATCAAGATCATTATGAAAATTAAAAAAACATGTACTATACGGTTTGTTACTTCTTTTTTATCAGTAACATTGTTTTTCAGCAACATACACTACACACACAAATTGTGTAACAAGTGATTCTATTGTTAATTGATTTACTGATAAATGAAGAAATCAAGTCTGAAAACTCTTGGAAATTGTCATGGTTTAGCTGAAACCAGGACAGAAACTGATACTTTATTAAAAGACAAAGCTGCATTGTTGACACTTCATGCAATCCACTCTGCAGAGTCACTCATTCAGTACTCCACAAGGGAGTACAGTTACTACTCAAACAGAACAGAGCAACAGCTTGCTCCATGCCCCACTCCACTGATGAAGTCTGGACAAACGTGTGGAACAGAAGTCTACACAAGCTGTTGGGAAATGTTAAAGCAAAAATTTTAATAAGTGGCAACACATAATATTAGAATAAAATGGAATGCTAATAATAAATAAAAGTGTAGTGCAATACTAATTAACATAAAATTATTATTTTTCCTCTTTTCACTAAGATTTTTACTCCAACTAGATTCTTTGACGTCAGGGAACAGCCTTGTCTTCCCATCTTTTCACTCAAATGATTTAAAGTATCACATCATCACATTGGTAGGGACACTAATTTGCTACCACCAGCTGTGTGAGGCAGAAGACAAGAAAGTGTGGCAGATAGGACATCTCAGAGAAGAAAGTGTGTGGCACACCTTTGGTTCTGAAAGCTTTAACCACATAAGTAGTAGTGATGTTTGGCACATGAGACCATTTCAATTATGGAGTAATCCTCTCCCCTGGTCTTACTTGACTGCGCATAATGGAGGAAGAAGCAGCATTCTTTGCTCTACAAGCCTGCTCCTACTGCAGACACAGGCTCAGCTTAGAGCCATTAAAGAACTGGCCCCACCCCCACTATACTTCCCTGATTCTACTTTCAGCACTTCTATCAATTATGTTTTCAAGTCCCCAAGAAAAATCTCAATTTTTGAAGTGCTTTTTCAGTTCTTAAGTTTTTTTGGTCACAAATCCTCAACAACAGTATTTTCCGTGAAATAATTTCAATTACGTTAAAATTTGCTCTTAAAGCAGAAGTTGCATGTATTTAAATAAATATGTTTTCTTTAACAGGCAGGACCACTTTGTTATAAACACATGAGCAAAATGCTGAACGTAGGTACTTTCTATCCCTTATGTTACTGTAAAGAATCTTATTAACTATAGATAATAAGGGCACAAAAAGGTTTCTAATTAAGACTGACAGAACATGCTTAAGGAATGCATTTTTGCTGTTTATAGCTGATCAAATTAGTGCTTATAATATAGCTATTTTTCTGCCATTTATTCAAGCAAAACTCAGAAAATAAACTCAGCCTGAAAACAGTTAAAAATGCTCTTTTAGCTGATATTAAATTGATCCAAAACAAACACTGAGCAATCTACCATGAAATTCTGTACGATGTACTAAGCCCACTGCCCTTACCAGAAGTAATGTATCCCAAGGTCAAAATGATTCAGCTGCAGGTCTATACTTTATCATTAAACATGTATTTTGCAACTGCAGGTCAGCTGCTCAAACGAATTATTTTGCCACACAGTTGGTACTGCCAAGTTGTTGCAGTAATAAAGAGGTTTTGTCATAAAATAGTAAATAGAATAATTGGCAATAGAAAAACATAATTGGTTCAAAGCCTGGCCAACTTTTTCAGTCTCAAATTATAAGAAGGTACCTCTTACCCTCTTTCTATTGCACTCAGTTATCTACAACTGAAATCTGGTTAGTATTTTATATTCCAACTCCTAAACAATATTTTCATTTACAAGAAAAAAGTAATGGGAAAAATTTTTATTTGGACTTGTATCAGTGGAAAAACCCCCATACTTTTAGTGCATTTCTTTGGTGAGTGTACAAGATTGTATCTGTCAATACAAATCTACACTTGTGTATCTATTCACACAGGAAACAGCAAAGATTCAATATACAGATTTATGTATGCTTGATATGAATGTTCTTTGGGGACAAAATAATTTTGGTAAAATTACAACTACATGTACTTTGCAAAATACCTTGCATTTTCACAGGATTAAAGGTTAGATTATATAGTTTCATGTTTAAGAAAACAAATGCATGTATGGGAAGATAAAGGAACAGTACTAAATAAATGCATACTTTCAAGATCTCACTGAAGAGAGATCCTGCTGACATGGCTGAAGAATGAGACCTGCTCTCAAAAATATGGATGGGTATTATCAAAGGTATTTTCTAAAATTCAGGTAACAGAAATGTATAGAAGGAATGGAATGGGTAAGATGAATCTTACTAACTAACAAGGAAAAAGAACTTGTGTCTTGAATTATCAAGTCGTTTGACCAGTTGGCATCCAAATCACAATGAAGATCTTTTCTTTGCCTTATA
>NW_010534501.1:0-53928 GCF_000687285.1 Phaethon lepturus | reverse complement strand
TTTGCAAGGAATGCTTTATGAATTTTACCCGCCTTTATTACATATATTGCTTTTTTTAAAAAAACAGCACCAGCAAGAGCTCTAGACAAAAACCAGTAAGTTCTTTCAAATCCAGCTGTAAAAATAAATTTTTAATAATTGTGGCAACTGATGGCTTTTTTTGCAGACGCACATACCAAAAATGGCACTAAAACCAGAATTATACATATTTGGTTCCTATACTTTCAAGAGCTGTAACTGTTTATAGGATGCAAACTATATATAATTTGAAATTATTACAGAAAAAAAACAGACTGTTCTATATTAAGTTTTTCTTCATTTTTACATAGAACATGCTAGATCCTTCATAACCAGTTTGGGAGCACATGTTTTTAAGAATTTTCCTGAGGCAGGCCCTAGATGCTGTTTCTACAAATCATTCCATTAAGGTGTTCGAACAGTTGTCTACAATCTTACTAACTTTAAAACCAAAAGGCAAGGCTAACCGCCCCTTTCAGTTCTTCTAATTGGGTCCAGTGGTAGGCTGAATGATTCCACCAAACTTGAAGAAATTTAGCTCTTAACTATTACTTGTAAAACATCTACTGTATTCATGATAAGCCTAACCCGTGATCCCATGGCACTATAGAGTATTCAAAGAAGGCAGGAGCTGTGCTTTCAAGATGTGAGATTTCTTTTCAATTCACAAGATAAACTCTTTGGAGCCATATATCCTCAGTGTGAGGGATTATTTACAGACAGCTACTACTGCTCTTTATAACAATGCTGAAATTACCTTACTTGAAAAGCAGCTCCAATCTGACCGAAGAGAAAGCCTCACATATTCAGCACCACCTGATTAACAATCCATGAAAGCATACTGTGCATAGAAAAGGAACTAGTACATGCAGGGATACGTTGCCTATAACCATAATCCACTGTCCTTCCTAATTGATTAAGGATCTCCCTTTCCCTGTTAAAAGAAAGGGTACTATAGAGAGAGGGACTCAGTTACATTAAAAATATGGATAGATTCTGATATACATCTGTAGGGTATCTTGCCCACATTTACCACCAATTTATGCAGAGTAAACTTGTATTGTACAGAAATTGTACTTCTGCTTGTAGGCATATGTTCTGAAAAATAAAGCTACTACTGTTTCTGCACAAACTACTGCCAAAGTTATTTCCCAGCCCACAGTTCAAGAGCACATACTTTTGATTAAGAATCCATAAAATTTCAGTTAACAAGCAAAATTGCCTCAGATTGCAGAAGCATCAAAACACATCTGTGAAAATATTTTTAATCTGAAATTAATATCTCCCAAAATATTTTATTAAATTCTTTTTGACTGGGAATTTGCCAAGCTTCTGCCCACAGTGAAATGCTAGTATCAAATTACAAACCTCTAAAAATGAGAATACAAAATGGAAATCGTATAGATTCTTAATAGATAATAGAAGATGATGTTAAACTATAAAACCAAAAAGCAGAGTCTGACATACCGTATTTGATGTTACACTGTTTTGCAGTTTTTCATTACAAGCCAAGTTCATACCAAATTGCAGTTTAAATTATTTCACACAACTGCTGGTCTTTCATATACACTGTTAGTATGTAACAGATGGCAAAACACTGACATTCTTCATTATTAATGGGACAGCTCATTTAATGTGTTTTAAGTATTTTCCATGAGATGCTGGAAATGCTATGATTGCCATGGTTACCTGCCATGACTTAGGGACAGATAAAAGACTTTTATATTCTCGGTTTGGTGCTGTTGCAGCCAACATAAAATACACTGCTTCTGATATTCTAACCATTATTTATCATTTGTTAGTGCCAGGGAAAAAAACCCAAACCAAACAACAAAACAGCTCAGCACTCAATACAACTAAATTAAAGTAAATACAGCTTTAGGACTTTAATGATACCACACAATGCATCCCATCCTAAGGAAAGCTGACAATAGTGCTATTCAAAGATGATCCTGCAGATGCAGAAATATTTTTCACCATCTTGGTCAACCAGTCTTAGCAAAATTATCATATTAGTTTTTGTCTATTTACAAGATACCAAATCATTAACCTCAAAATGAAGCTGGTAACGAGAAGCTGAAATGAGAGCTAATTAAACATTCAATTGCTGAGTCATTCTCGCTGTTTTGTGATTAAAAAATAGTTAGATAACAAGTATTAATTTTTAGAGGCTAATTGACACCTTTGCAAAGGTCACAATAACACGACTTGAATACTGTCAGTTTTGAAAAGAAATTTATCTTTCTTTAAACAGAGATTTACTATATAATTGTAATTATTACTCTGTGTTCCTCTACTAAGATAGCTGATGCATTTCCAACTATGGGTTCATTTCAATGATACCAGAAAGTAAGTAATGCTTTTAGATAAACTCATTTGAAAAGGCATTGCTGCAAACTATCTAGTAGCAGACGTGCTAAGGGTGAGCTGTAGTCCTGTCAATGCCCTCTGTCTAGCACAGATTCATGTGGAAAACTACAACATTTTCATTAGCATTCATAATTTTTTGAGACTTGAGGCATCTCCTGCAGTACTATGCAGAGCTGCTCAGCACAGCCTACCTGTCCAGCAAGGGAATACTTGCTCGGAAGCTATGCCAGCTTTCTCAGGTCACCAGAAGAGCTGCAAGCTCAGTCTATGCCTCACAAACATGGTTTTTATTCAAATGTTAATTTTTTTAAAAAGCCTTACCTTTTATTTTGAGTAAGAGGGTAGCTTATGCATCACAGCATTATAGCTCCTAAGGTTTACCATCATACTAAGGTTTTGTCCGTGCTTTCTTAGAATACAATGTTTCTGTACAGCATCTTCTAAGCAAGTCCAGAGCACAAGCATGTTAACAGATACATAAAAGCGTGTCGTGCTCAGGCCCTATCAAAACCACAGAGAATCCCATTTTGACAAATTATTCCCCCATGTAATAAATCTCAGTCAATCTATGTCTTGTACCTCTCTAAACTGGCTCAGGCATTTACAGCATTCTGGAACCAAGTACGTTTCTTAAGATATCTGGCATTTTCAAGCTAGCAATATCATCCATCCAAAAGGCTAAACTTTCTCAAAACTCTTTTTCAGAAAAAGTGTTAAAAATTAATAAATACATCAACAGAAAGAACAAAAAATAACACTGATCTCTTTTTAGTGTTGTGTTTAACGCCTCTGTTAGAAAAAGAACTCAATTGGTAATGTTATGCTAACAAAATCCAGTGTCATCTAACTATTTTGTTATTTAAAAACGTAAAAGCCAACCATGTGTCAATTTGTCAACTGGTCAGGAATCAACTGTTCATTAAAAAGTATCAATAGAAAACTTCAGCCTATAGCAAGCCTCTAAGGCTTATCTTTTGCTCAGCTATTGAATGGGGAAATTCTATTTCTGTTTTCTCCTCAGACCAAGTATTATCAGTCTACTCTATTTTTATTTGGGAGATTTTGGAAACTACGACAACAGCTCAAGAAATTGAGATCCATTTTTTCACTAGCTTATATTACAGTAATAACTATCAACAATATTAGTTAAAATGTGTCTCAGTTCAGTGCTTCCCCCCAACACTGCAGTTTTCTTTATTAATTTCTTTCTTTTATCAGGTTTGAAAATGCCCTGAAGACCAATAAAGACACACTCTAAATTTAAAACAGCAACAAAAAAACAGCACCAAAACCCTGCAGAAACATGGTACATGCAGTGCTTACAGTGTAAAAGCTTATATATACAAGCTTAAAGTGATGCCTTCCCTTAAAAATAAAATAAATTAATTTTAAAAATTAAAAAGCACAGCAAAGAGCCAAACCCACAAACAGGTTAATGAAGAACTACAATTTCTCTTCTACCCTCTCAGCAAGTGAAAGAAATTGCTTTCAAAATTCCCCACAAAGTTCAGCAGCAATTCTTTCTCTACCACATTTCAGTAAACACTTTCCCTTCCCATTAAAAACCTTCAAGCAGAATTTAGGCCACTTCTCTTGTTGGATGGTTCCAGCAAGTCAGGAGAGGGGATACTAAGAGAATATGGATGGTTACAGACTGCCATAGAACGGCCAAGAGGATGGCTACAGGGAGCCACACAACGGCCCAGATACCACTCTCAGCTAACCTCTCCCCTGATAAATCTGGCTAAGATTACAGCAGTCTTGCTTAGTCTGCTGATAACCAGCAACATCTAAGACATCTAAATGAGATCTGCAAGAAGGCTGCCAGCTTCTGGCTACTGTCTACACCTGTGGGATAACAGTATCCAAATACATTTATCTGAAATGTTTTAACTCTAGCAAGTAAAAGTATGATTTAAAAAAAAAAAAAAATCAGAAAAATTCATTCATACAGTAGTTTACCATCCCAAATGCCAAACAGTACTGGGATACAAGATGTTTTTTGAACTTTACTCCCACCCAAAAGACTAGAAGCTCCTTTAATAGAAATTTTCTTTAGATAAATTCTGATAGGATAATTCTGTTTTCAAAAACAAAAATTGAATGAGGAGTAGTGATATAAACTGCCTGTTATTTACAGTGCCTACATGAGAAGGTATTTTCTATGGTACAATAAGGAAAAACAGATCTTTCATGCAGGAAGTATCTCCAGCATTTCACACAATCTCAAGTATTCAATATTTAGTTTTCTCCACTTTTAAAAAAAATTTACACTGGATATGTTTAGTGCTAGCAATCATTCAAAAAGCTGTACAGCAAGTAAGATTAGAATTTGCTGATATTTATGAAATAATACATTGCAGAGGCAGTGTAAAATCAAGCATATTGATAGGTACAGAAAGACAGAAAAATGTGGGTAAAATTTCAAATTCAGAGAAAGGAGGTTTTAGTTTTATTTCTGTAATCAACTGCCCCTGCATCACTATCACAGTAAGAAATAAATTTAGAAAATTATTTTATATTTTCATTTGATACCAGGAGGCTACTAGGATACATAAATGATGTATGAGTTATTATAAAATTGCAATACTTTTATCTAGCAGTTGTCCAAGCAGCATGTAAACTACATTACTTTCTTTTTTCCCCTCATAATGCCATGATGTAAAGCAACACCATCTGAACTCTTTCTATGGGCTCTGTCTTTAATAATTTGTTAGAGTAAGTTGCTTCTCTTAGCTATAGGATTACAAGACAGCAATAATAAAAACACCTCTTGACAGGCAAAATTTTGTTTTGTAGACCCTAAACAGTCTGTGTTCCTTCTTCCTAAACTTCAACAGCAATTAACAGCAAATTTTTGTAACTTGAAAATAAAAAGACTCAATTCACTATTTTCATTAAATGTTACACTTGAGCACCAAATGAACACATTAATTCAGTGAGACATTCTGAAAGAGATGGCAAAGTACGAGTTGGCATTTAACTTTTTAAATTAATTCACCGAAAATGAAATATACTACTCTGCAATGAGCTAGCTTTATGCTGAGCTTCAGGTAACCCAGACATTTCATACGACAGAACTTGAAGATGAAGTGTTTGCTATAAAATATTTGTCATATAAAAGCCAACCATTTCCTACTGACTTATTTCTCTTCTCTTAGATAGTGATATGACAAAAAATGGAAATGAAGAACTGAATGCTCTTTTCTAAGTGTGTATACATAAAACATCAACTGCAGTCTTTTCCAGTAGAAAACCTAGAGGATCTGGATTCAAAATCTGAAACATTCTGTAGTCCCGTTTAGTGTGCAGGTGACAGTGCCAGAAAAGAGCTGTGCTGTGACTAGAAATCTTAATAATTATGCCAAGTGTGAAATTATTTTTATCTCTATCTGTATGCTACTTCAATTAAGTTACCTATTTGAAAACTAGATAGTATTAATTTAATCTTAATGGCTATTTAAAGATCATACTACTTTTGAAAATTAAACTTTCCAGTTATGAAATAACATGGTGAACTTGGAGAACAAAGTCTCTTTTATGGCTTTTGAATGCCATTAAAAATAGTGTTATAGAATTAACACATATGGCTATACATATACTTTGAATTTGAGTTTCTTTCCCCATTTGAACACAATACAAATGCATCCCTTTCTCTTCTTTTTAACCATACTGGAGCAGAAACATGTCTGTCAAATTTATATTAGGCACAGTTTTTCCTAAAACCCACAAGGCAAAATAGTATGAGAAAAATAACTCAATATCCTAGTTAAATGCACTAAGAAGGTTGAAAATTAAAATCTACTCACTTTGAAAATGAAGAAAAATATAGAATTTAAGCATCTATATTACATCATCCAAAAATCATACTAAGTAAGCATTAATGAAAGCAATCCTTAACTTCAAATTTTTAATACATAACTTAGGGATTTATATTTTCAAAGCTTTTCTCCTTTAATAAATATATTCCAATTCTGAAACATCAGAGAGTCATAATTTTCTATTAATTCTACTTGAAGACATTGGATATCAAAGCTTAGTAATAAGAAATATTACTTAGCCCACTGCCCCAAAGGCATTAGCTAGAAGTTTTGCTTTCTTCTTTAAGTCACAGCTCACTGTGACAGTATGACTTTGACAGACTAATCAGATGAAGGACAGTTTCTATGAGCTACTAGACCCTATAAAGTACAAAAGCATATATATCTGTACTTCTGATTTCAATCCAAGTCAAACACATACTTAAATTTTAGGATGTCCTAAAGCGCTTTACTGAATCAGGACACAAGAACACCCAAGCCTAAAATGAAATTACTTCCTTCACTAAGATTCTTTCTGAATCATCCTCTTTCAAGCATTCCCTATTCCTTCTGTTATTGTCTATGTAACAGTTAAACAGGAATTGTTACACTTTCTGTTTTAAAATATCTATTTCAAACACTGCCAGTACATTAAATATTACAAGCACATTTGCTATCATGGCGATAAAATATAGACTGGACATATGCATGCAATTTGTGAATTAATTCCTTTAAACCATGAACATGATTTTCCACGTCAGTCTAGAATTACTGGTAGTGCTTTTACTGATGTGATGGTCTAGGATATTTATTGGAATAGGAGTGAAGTTCAAAAAAGTATGAATGCAGGCGCTTTTCCAGATCTGAAAGATGCAGGAAGTTTCATTCCTTGTTTCTGTCAGGCCTGAATGCTCATCTGTGAGTCAACAGTATTTCCCAGTTTCACTGGATCATGGTAGGAAAATACATACTCTGTTAATGTATGTATACAAACTATGTAATATACTGCATAATGTAGTGAGCATAGTACAATAAACACTGAATTTTGAACTCATATTCTGTGTTGTAAATGTGGCTGATGATGGCAAACACACAGATCTTTTCTTGAGGCGGCAGAAATAGCTCTATTGAATATGTCAGTAACATTAAAAGAAAATTATGTTGCATCATGCTCTCTGAAAAATACTAGCAAAATAAGTGGGCTCCCAAACTGCTATCTCATCAAATCATTCATCTCTCTCCCCAGCTCAACCCAGTAGCAGGACCACCCTCTTTCCCACAGAAAAATGCTTTCACAAAAGTTAACAAGAAATCTTAAACACCAGAACTGGATCTTAGATACTTGCAGATGTATGATCACTTCATGCCACAGCAAGTGAAAGAGGGGAAGCAGAGATCCTCTTCCATTACAGAAGCCAACTTCACATATATCCTAAATGTTGTCTTTGATGTTGTCATATGTGTATACATGTACATACAAATAGAAATCTTTTAAGAAACACACACATAATATTTACAAACTTTTAAAATAACCACATACCCAAATAATCTACTATTTAGCTTAGTCACTGATAGGTGAGAGGGACACATTCACTTTATTGAACTAACACTTGGGCATGAAATAAGCTATGGCTAAAGAAACAGTTAACAGATTTCAGTTGCATGGGCTAAAAATAATGAATGATGTTGCTCTCAACATTTTCTCCTAGACAGAAAACTTATTTTAGATTGCTGTATTGTTCCTCCTATGCAGTTAAGGAGTCATGGCAAAGTCACTCTCTTCTAATCTCAAAAAAGTGCTGTGTATTCTTTCCATATGGAGTATCCAGTGTTTTAAAGGAAAGCAAAAAATATCATGCAGTCAAGTCAGCAGGCAGTGGAAAGGTACCTTATCCAATTTCTACACACTTAGACAATCACTGAATTCACATCTTCAGTGGAAACAAAGAACCATTTCTAATTTGATATGTCCTCTATTGGGACAATACCCTTGCTAGAGGACACTTAATTAGATATTTACTTGGTTACTAAAATCCATTCTTTATGTGGATAAGTTTATAACCTGCCCAATGCAGAAGTAGCAACTGAGATTTTAATGACATTGCAATATTAAAAAATTTAGAATAATAGGTCTAGTAAATATTCAAGTATTATTACTTAACCATTAGCCTGAAAGCAACATTTCAAGAAGTGAGACACTACTGTAAGGTCTAAATGTAAGGTCTCATCTTAAATGAAAAAAATTAAGCTGTATTTCATAGAATCATAGAATAGTTTGAGTTGGAAGGGACATTTTTTTAAAGGTCATCTATTCCAACCCTCCTGCAATGAGCAGGGACATCTTCAACTTGAGCAGGTTGCTCAGAGCCCCGTCCAACCTGACCTTGAATGTTTCCAGGGATGGGGCATCTACCACCTCTCTGGGCAACCTGTGCCAGTGTTTCACCCCCAACACTGTGAAAAATTTCTTCCTTATTCCTTTTATCTAGTCTATCTTTGTATCTATGAAGCTTCCCTTCATGACCTTCACCTAACTCACTGAACCAAACCAATCCTTTGGACGTTAGAAACCTGACAGGAAGGCAGTAGTCACAAAGACTTAAACTGTGATAATGGAAGTATGAATTCGAAAGATACAAAGTACCTGAAGGCTAGCTAAAAGGCAAAAATCTATTTCATGCAAGGAAATCATAGTTTGAAATTACAAGTCTTTGTATATACACGTACATATAAAATACTTAACAAACCACAAACCAGGCTGATACATACAATTTTACATGTTGTAAAATTACAAAAACAAATGGTTCAAAGTGTTAAAAATACAGTTTAATTCATGAACATGAACTGTTAAGATAAACTGTCCCAATTTAAGGCAAAAAAAGTGAAAGGCAAAAATACAATAAAAAGATAGTAATTAGAATTAATATATTAGATTCTTAATCTAGCATTTTAAAATAGTTATTTTCAGATTTCACTGCTACTTAATGACAATATATATGCAATAATAAATACTTGATTTTCACACTTTTAAAAATACTCATTCAGCTGAAATTCTGCTTTCTTTTTGCATTTTCCCTGTGTCAAACTCTACACCTTTGCATTTGAACCTGATCTCCCTGATTTCTATTGCAGTAACCAGGAAAATTATGCTTGAAAATTAATAGTTTCTCCATAGTTTTTTCTACATTACTCTCTTCGAGTCAAGTTCCATCCTCAGAGCTACAGTATTTTGCACAGCAAAATACTGGATAGTATTTTGTGACTCTGCAGTAGTGGTTCTAGGTCATTCTGTAAAATATGGTGTCCTCTTGTGGTCTTGGAGGTTCCCACAATCTGAGACATTTAACACCAAATTTAGCGCTGGTATCAAGGGAGGTATCAATTAGAGCAAAACCCTCTTTCAATGCCACTAACATTTAGAATAAGCACATCACATTCATCAGCCTCTCAGTACCAAACATAGTATATTGAAGATACGCAATGAATAACATAACTCAGGTACAGACCTGAAGGATATGAAAGCACACAACACCATTTTCCAAAAGCTGTAATATAGTCATTTTTAGCCATTTACAGATGGAGAACTGTGTTTTACCAATATGTTATTTGGGCATCTAATGCCACTGAGGATTTGCAAAGGATATGAAAATGCAAATTGACATAAACGGAAGAGATACTTTGGTAGCAGAACTTAGTTACTGAAACTGCTCTTTAGGCACTGATTTAAGATTGTGTCGATTAGAGATGGTAAAACAGTTGTAATTCTATTAAAAACAATACGACTGATATCAGAGAGAAAAAAATTCTATTGAAATCTAACAGCATAGCTAAAAGGGAACATGCTTTGATAGCCACTAAAGTTGAAAAAGCAGTATTGAAAAAAGTAGCATTGACAATATCTCTTCTAATGCTTATTACAACACATTTGCATGTGTAACATGCTGCACAAATACCTCGTCCTAAAGTGAAAGTTCTACAGAATTCCAAGACAGACATTCCCACATGAATTCATTAATTTTACACTTAAATTCATTAATTTTACACTTTTACACTTACACTACATTAATTTTTAAACCCTCCAATTACTTCAACTTGCTTTGTCATGAAAAGGAGGGCCATCTCAAGGCCATTAACCCATCTCAGTCAGTCACACAGTGCAATGTGTTCCAAGGGGCTACTACTTCTGCTGATCTATAGGGTAATTGTTCCTGAAGCATGACCCACCATACTGCACAAAATCATGCACTATGACATGGTACAGAAAATAGCACCACTAAAAGGACAAAAATTTGCCTACACAATGTGCTGTGGAAATAAGCTCTTGTGTGAAAAACTGAGGTAAGCTCTTGCAAAGCTGATGTGAAAGCGTCACTTTGCGACTTACAATCTATCTACAGCAGGTAGGCAGAAGTATAATCACTACTCAATTCCAATTATACAACTGGCCTATTTTTCATCATAAAAGTCTTTCAGGAGTGCAATAGATGGCATCTATTTCTCACTGTAAAGAAAAGATACTTTTTCCGAGATGTGATATGATAGAAAGTGATTGTGGGTTTATGTATGATTAAGGTAGAATTTTGTCCCAAAGCTAAAACACTGAAAGAATAAGCAATGCAAATTTTTTAAGGAGTCACTCAACTGATAATTTTGTATGCATCAATTGTGCAACTGAAGTTGCAATTCAATTAGTATTTAAAGTAATTAAGGATGAAAGACTATCAAAAAAAGCTTAAAAGAAGGCTTTTGTAATTTATTGAAGTGGCTTATACCCCATCACTTAAAAAAGGAGAATTAGTTATGTAACAAAGAAAACACATTGTACCTATTACAAAACTATCCACTAAAAATGAAATGAAAAAATGCATGGTCTCTAAGATATGAAAAAAAAGCAGAAAAGCTATCGTAAGTACTTTCATTTACTAGGTTTGTAGGCAATGAACAACTACATTAACTCTGGACTTTATGCCAAGCAAACAGACCTACAGATTTTATTGATAAATTCCATATATATTTGTATCACCACCATTTATTCCAGACTATGTGCGTTACTACTGATTTCATATCAAATGTGCCAAGCTTACCTACTCATTTTTAAGGAACACTTGGGAAATCATTTGAAGTTAGATCAGAGTTACTATCTTTAAACATTCACAATCCACACTCACTGACATCCAAATGTGGTTAAGGAATTTATAAATATTATAAAATTAAAAAAAAAAAAGATTACTTCATGCCAACTACCAATTATGATTTTTCATAGACAAAATAGACATCATAGACAAAGTTGCAACAGATATAATTAGCATGATTCTGGTATTGTAGTGACACATGTATTAATGTGGTATTAGGCCAAATAAAATCTCAGGAAGATCTAGAAGTATTTCAGTCATTATGTCAGCTTTCTATTGAAGACTACACTGATCTCTGTGGTTGGTACTTTTTAGATATTTGATACAAGAACTCAGTGATACTAAGGCAAAAAAAAAAAAAAAACAAAACACAAAGGAGAAAATCCCCATATAAAAGCTAACAAGATTGATTAACATTAGGAATGCTCATTTAAGCACCCAGTGCTTAGATGTTTTTAGTCACAAGTATGATTTAATTCTCAAATATTTTACTTGTGATAGTTAAATAAATTTTTCAGGTCATTCTTACACTGTAAAGAAAAATTACTTTGATTACTTCTCAATCCTTACTGGATTTGTGATGTATATTGCAATATGAATTTAAACTCTTGAACATTTTAAAGTTTGGTGATTAAGGATTAAACTACATGATACTACATATTTGTTACACACACACTACATTACTTACTGTATTTTTTTAAAAATCCCTATATGATAGTAAAACACAGAAATACCCATTTTAAAATGGGAGCGCTAAGACACAAAGACACAGATTATGGGAATTAAGCACCTAAACGCCTCCAAAAAGCTGGTTCAAAATTTACAACAATTGGTGAACAGCACAGAAAATTTAAGGAATTTAGACTGATACTTTTTTAAATTTACAGAACTACTTAATGAATTACTGGCCAGTGTTAATTGCTGGCATTTATTGAAAAGAATGGAGTAGAGATTACATTTTATGTATACAGCTGTCCAGTACAGTTTTTGGGGTTCTGTGCATTTGTCTACTGTTTATGTCATAAATATTTCATTTAATAAAAAGTTTTATTTTCAGTGAGTGGGAAAATCAATGCATTAACTACATTATCAGCAAATCTGCAGCTGATGAGGGCAAAGTCTGTATAAAAATAGCAGGTACTGTCTAGCAGGTGTAAAAAATATTTATGATAGTTGCCTCTTTTTTTGTGTGTATGGATAGAAAAAGTTTTCTCCTCAACTCTTACTGATATTATGAGTTCTTTTAAGTACCTTGTTTCCAATGGCCTTTTTTGGTGGAAAGTTAAAAGTTCTCACTTGCTGGTATTTATTTTGTAATTTATGATGCAAGCTTCTGAATTCTGCATATCTTCGATAAACATTCCATTCATCATCCTTTATTCTAATATAAACCTGCAAAATACAGACATGGAAGGAAATAATTTAAAGACAAACCATTGAACTAATATATCTCCTTTACTCTTTAAAGCTTCATGGCTTAACACTTTCACATTTGTGATGCAATGGTACCAGAAGTTCCAGGATCACTTATCCATAGATACATCTGTCAGATGTACATCTGTACATCTGACATTTCTGTTGTACATTAATCTTACTCTCCTTCTTCCCTCTCCTTCTCTTTTTCCCTCTTTTCATTATATTAATCAAGACAAACATAGCTTGTTCATTTTACCATGACTCTGGGGCAACCATGGTAGCACAATATACCATATGGTTTCCAGCATATTCTGCTAGCCAGTAACCAAAGGAAAAAAATAATTTAATACCAGTATAAAATTGATTTCTATGTACTTAACTCAGTTTTTCACCTTGGTAAATTAGCTTAGTACCATCAGAATTGCAAAACATAATTTATCCAAAGTATGAAACTTAATTTACTTTGTAAAAAAAAATTACACTGAAAACTAAACTAGAAATTTTATTGTTTGGAAAATAAACACAGTTCATTCTTTCTGCTTGTATAGAACACTAAGTATAATTTAACACAGCTGTAGTTTTTGTGATTCTGATTTTGTTTGCTACTCAATTATTTCATGAGCATATTACCAATTACATGCTAAATATTCATGTTCTCAAGGAAAATTTCATGCAGAAGTGAAATATACTTACAGAAAGCTGAGATTTCATTCATTACTAGGGAATAATCTTTCCTCTATGGAAATGAACCCACAGTTTAAAAGAATACTGAAATAGCACAAGTCAGAAACTATAAACCAAGCATCAAAACTCAAATCCAGAGTGGCCTTTTCCTTAGCTGCTCCTTGTAGAGTCTGTAGCTCATTCATTGTCGTGTGTGTGTAATAATCTCAGTATTTTGCATTAGAAATTAAGCTGGAATAGTACAGCTGACACTGCACCGCCTTGCTTCTTCAACAAAAAACAGTACTAAGTTTTAAGGCAAGTATCAGGAGACTGATTATATAAAAAAGCAACACCAACAATCATCACATGAAGAGTGGTCAGTAACAACTGTGTTTTTGTGAATACTAGGAAAAAATGAAATTTGAATTTTGATGTGGCTGATTCCAACACTGAATTGTAGCTTTTCCTGATGACTGAATCGTTAACATGGCCCTTCTCCTCTACATTTGCCAAGTCCTTAGAAAAAACCAAAATTCTATTAAGGACTCATGGTATTTCAGAGATCCAGTGATGTCAAGTGAATATCTTCTCCCACAAAAGCAGCTTATGCAGCCTTCCTTTGGTTTGGTCTTCAAGAATTCCTCTTATCTATGTATATACATAGATATCTGTATCTATATATCTTACCTATATATCATAACTACAGATATCTAGTTTCTCAAATTTACAGGAGGCTTCTGTCTTGCAATAAAATACAATATACCATGCAGATACCATGCAACTTCTGCCAAATTATAATACTTCACTGTAGAAAATACTCATATATTCATAATATTGGATTCTATTGAATAACAAGTATATTTTTTGGTTACTATTGTACTTCATAATGATGACAAAAAATGAATACTAGAATTACAAAATTAGAATATCTAAGAATACAAGAGATTCAGAGTATTGCGTGAAGTACAAATGCATATGTAAAGAAAATTTCAACTAGTTTTGTTAAAAAGAATTCAGATAGCATACTGATGGAATCACTGTAAGAAGTCTGCAAGAAGTATTCAGATTTTTTTTTCATTTTGAAAATAAAGCCAGGATGAAGATAATTAAACACCTACAGGATCATCTGTTTTAACAATTCAGTACACTTCTGAAGGAAAATTAAAGGAAATATAAAATGAAAGTATTTTGCATAATTTCAATAAATTTCATTTAATTCGGTAAAAAAAATATATTAAATACTCTTTATTCACCCAGCCCTAACCTCTCTCCCTGCCTATTCTTGATTCAGCAAGCATATTGTTTGAAATTTTGTATACATCCCCAAGATTCATGTTTCAGCTTCCCAGTGGAGGTGGGGGGTAAGGGTGGGGTAGAAGGACAACAAAAAAGCTTAAATTATTTATAAGCAAGTTATTTAATATGGAAATCCTAATTTAACTAAGCAGTTATCTTTGCACATGTGATTTAATGAATTATGCAGTTCAATATTACCTGTTAAACTATAACCCATAGTTAACTAATTAAGGAATCCAGTACACTGTAATTGAAATTTTTGAGGGCTGCAAAAAGATAGATTAAATCCTTAGATAAAACTGTTGAAGAGTTTCTTCCTGTTCTTCTATGTACATAGTTATTGATTTCTTTTAGACACTAAGAAATGAAAATGCAACATTTGGAGCCCTGTGCCATACTGAACTTATTGACAACCATATAATAGAGTATGAAAGGCATATTAAAGTTCATGATGTAGTACACACTTAAAGCTTTATTATCTCAACAGGGAATACTATTCACAAGCCAAGGTATTCAAGACACTTAATACAAATTCAGTTGCAAAATCAAAGTGAATCCTAAATATAAAACTGCTTGGATAAACTTATTCTAGTCTAGTCATACAAGGCATATAGTTATCCTCATTTCAATCAAATACAGATCATACAACTTAAGCACAGGAATAACAGGGAACAATTATCTTTGTAGACAAAATTTTGAAATAATACCAAATCAAGCAACTTGAGATGCATGGTTTAAAATTGCCTTAAAAGTCATTAGGATTATTCCCACCATCTTCACTGTTTCCATAATTTCATTTGTGGTCTTTTAATAGGAAAACAATGAAATTTGTACCTGCCAAATACGCTTCTGTGTGTTTGTCCCAAATCATCATGCTGTACCCCAGAGCAACAATACTCTCTACTACTGAAAATACCTTAATGTATTGTCGTGGTTTAGCCCCAGCCGGCAACTAAGCACCACACAGCCGCTCACTCACTCCCCCTCCCACAGTGGGACGGGGGAGAGAATTGGGAAAAAAAACCCTTGTGGGTTGAGATAAACACAGTTTAATAAGACAGAAAGAAAGAAGGAAACAACAATGATAATACCAACAAAGGAATGTACAAGAACAAGTGATGCCCAATACAGCAATTGCTCACCACCTGGCGATCGACAGCCCGTCCCTGAGCAGCAATTTCCGCCCCCCCACTAACTCCAGTTTATGTACTGGGCATGACGTCATATGGTAGGGAATATCCCTTTGGCCAGTCTGGGTCAGCTGTCCTGGCTGTGTCCCCTCCAAGTTCCCCGTGCACCCCCAGCCTCCTTGCTAGCAGGCCAGCACAAGAAGCTGGACTGTGCTTGACTGCTCAGCAACAACCCAGAACATCAGCACCTTATCAACAGTTTCTCATCCCAAATCCAAAACACAGTCTCACACTAGCTTCTGTGAAGAAAACCAGCTCTATCCTGGCTGAAACCAGGACATGTATGACATATAATTACAGAACAGTATTTCAAGATCATGTTATAGAAAGCTGAAAGGACTACTTTTAGGCTCATTCTCTGATCAATTTAAAAATCAATTCCAAACCACTACATTTCCTTCCAAATGCCCATGTTTTCCTGAAATCATCCACTTCCTAACCTAAGTAATTTTCAAGGTAATGAAAATTTATAGACTATATCAAAATCACCACTAGAATGCTCATTTGATGGTAGACAAAAGATTTTACTTTAATATCTCTTGTATATAAGAAGATTAATTAAGTAGCTTTTGCTTGTACTTTAGCAGCACTTTCCAATTGGGTCTCCTGTGTAAAGATTGATTGGTAACCTTTTTGTACCTATGATTTACAGCAGCTGAAAGAAAAATTTCACTTAATAAGTATATAATGAATTAGCTTGTTATTTTCTCATCACAAACATGTTTGAAGTCAAAAATTTGAAAAGAAATAGCAAAACCAGTAGTAATTTAATGTTTTGTTTTTCAGCCAACTACCTGCTAACTTAGTATTACTGAAATTCCAAAAAACTTCTGAGAAGCGATTTTGAAAGCACTAGTTTAACAATTGTATACTGAAATTAATAAACCCTACTCCCACGGTACTGTTTTATAAGCCAAAAGTTTCTTTAACAGGTTAAGGAATCTTTAAGCAGTTCTGAGTCAAAAATGCTGTTAACAAATCCTGGTAACAGACTAGTAACTATTGACACAGTTCATCACTACTTATGTAAAAAAGCCTGAGGAGGAGGAAGGACAAAGGCCAAAATTCCAACTTGCTCCAGTTCCAGTGTACCTACACAGATTAAATGCCTATAATCAACAATTGTTCTTCAGGTCTGCAGAAGTCTAAAGTGGGCACTCTTCTTTTTGGATGCAAAATATACATTGGTATATTTAGGATTCACTTTTTGTCTCTCTCAAGCACTGTAGGTTGAAAAAGATACTGAATGGGATATCAGAGAATTTCCTTCTGTTGCAACGACATTCGTAGTTATAGAAATACCAGATTAAGTATCAGGAAGGAACTTCCCCAAACCAAGTTACTTCTAAATCTTCCCTACAAATGTGGCTCACATTTTCTGGTAGGATTATCTGAATACATAATGAAAAATCAATTCTAGCCAGAGAACTCTTGTGGATGAGAGCTCCACAAATACAAACCTGCTGAAGTTAATGTCCCTGTGAGTCCATGTCCCATTCCAGAGGCAAGAAAAATGTCAGAAAGGGAGAGAATAATGCTAATAGAAGGTAAGCATTGTAACTCTACTAAACCACATATAAAATTCAATGGCACAAGATGCAAAAGAACTCAGAACATTTCAGCAGAATGCTTCAAAGGAGATAAAAAATACTGCAAAAGTTTGTAAAGAATCAGTCCTATGCTGGACAAGGTCATAGTTTTTCTAACAAGCATGAAAAAGAGATGATGGGCAGTATACAGAATGCAAAAGAGACTGATCTGCACTAAGGAAGCTACTGTGACATTTACTTCCTAACTAAGCATTATTGGGGGAGAGGGAGAAGGGGTGAGAGGAAAACTATTATTTCTGCATTACCATGTTTCTACTGTATTACTGTATTTCTAACTTCCTTTGCCTCATTAACAAAAAAAAAGGGTTTTCTGGAGATCCTCTTGTCTGTTACATACACCTTTCAAATCAGTGCCCAAGCAAGTGACAATGAATAGAAAAATTAGCAACTGATTTGGTAGAGACAACCCAAACAGCATGAACAGAAAAACATATCATGCAAATTGGCACCATTATTTTTCAATGTTAACTCAGGTAAGCTTGACTGGTGAAAGTTTTCTTTACATTTGCTTTCAAATAACACTTCAAATAATTCTGGAGTACCATTGGTCCATAGTTTTACGTTTACACTTTAGTACTCAGCACAGCAAGAAAAAGGAAAGGTGATGTGAACTAGTAGAGATGCTTTAATTTTTTGCTAGAGTTTTGTTCTTGGTAAAGAAGCTGTAAAATGTTTCTGTAAGATGAGAATACTTGTTTCAGATTGAGGAATATCTGCTTAGACAGAACAGATCAAGATAAAAAAGGATGAGAAGATTAATAATGAAACCTGCTCATGCTGACAGAACATATATAACTTAAGAAGCATATTACTAGCACTCAGCAGGACAAACCAATGAATGAATTACAGTTCTTAAATAGATTTTATGCATCTTCTAAGACTGGCAATTTGAACATTGGAGGGTGGGGGTGGGAGAAGAGATTGTACAGGGAGGAAGATGTTAACTTTGCATTTCGCCCCCCCCCCAGACATGACAAAGTAAACTTGGAACAAATAAAAAAATTACATAGCACAGACTGCTCCTCTGACTACCTATATTGATAACACCTGCTCTACCACTGCTGGGTTAGAAAAGACAATAAAGACCATACAAGGATGCGATATGGATGAAGTTCAAATTGCAAGCATTTCAGCTTTTCCCCTTCTTATGGGCAGAATCTACCAACAAAATGTTGTATCTCCTTTACCTCTTGCCCTTGAAATAATAAATTTTATTATTTATATTGTGTGTCATATAGTCATAAAACGATCATAATTTCATACCAGATCAAAACTGCAACAGTTGTAATGTCCCCAAATTATCTTCTAAACTACTAAAATTATCTTCTAAAAGACTTCAATCCTACTGTGATCCACGTTATCTTTTATCAGTCTTAACAGCAAGGATAATTTCTTCTTTATTCTTACAAAAAGTAATCTATTGAACAGCATAAAAAAAAAATCCTCTTCCGCTACAACTACAGAGAGGGAACATCAAGCACAGGACAGTGACTTCTAAAAGTCCAGTTCAGAATTACTGATGGAGAGCTAGAAGTAGTAAGAGGAGACAAGATCTCATCTGCATGAGAAGTTCTCTTCAACTACCTAATCCAGTTTATCGTTTTCACTGCCTCCACTGCAAGTTTCCCATTAAAAAAAAAAACAAAACAAAACAACCAAGCAACCAACCAAAACCCCACCTGTTTAAGAATATTCGTTAAATCTCTTGATGATAAAAAGGGTAGAAGAAACTGAAAAGGAACAATTTCAGTGCTCTGAACTATGAAGAAAAACTTGTTAACATCAATAAAATATATCTACCGATTCTCTACAGTTGTTATACACATTGGTTGGACTTGATGATCTCAAAGGTCTTTTCCAACCTTAATGACTCTGTGGTTCTGTGATTATAGAAGCCTGGAATATTCATTGCAAGAACTCTCAAGTAATTATTATCTTAACATTTGGTTAAATGAATCTTATAACCCATAATATTTCCATAAAACAGAACCGATAGTTTTTTTGTAGAGTATTGCTAATGTAATAAGAAAAAATTACTGAGTAGTCTTTCTGTGGAAAGAAGAAAATTCATTCATTTTAACCAGAGGTGCAGACATGTTCTGGGGTGAGCTTCTGTAACTACTACTTGTTCTGTTTCTCAAATATTGATTTATAATGATAATAGAATTTCAAAAATCCTTAAAACAAACTCAATTTTAATGTACATCTTAATTATTCAGTAACACTAAATTAAAAGCATTTTGATCAAAATTTACAATTTAAGAATCCATTGTTTTCAGGGGATTGGAACTACCTTTTATTCCTATTTCAGTGTGCTTTTCTGAGAAGAGTTATGTATTCCATCTATTTAGGAAGCTTTTATCAAAATTATTTCTGCACTCAAAACATATAGAAGTAAAAAGTATGAATCCAAAGGGGAAGTATATAGCAAAAAAGGAAGAACCAGTTACATTTCTTGACTTGACTTCATGACAATGGGATTGTTTAGAATAAAAATTCAAGCTGAATTCTACAAAGTTACCTTCAAAGTGTGAGAAATGAATACAAATGCAAGTTATATTTTGACACAGCTGCAGGACTGCACTTATGGTTAAGTTCCCTCTTTGAAAATGATCCCATTTAAGAATTTCTGCATAATGAAAAACAAACAGAACAATGAAACTTTTCAGCTGTGATATGAGCAGCTTTTTGTGTGCCTTTCTACATACAGAGACATAACAGGAATCAAAGCGAACAAGCTTTTATTTCAGTAAGACCATTTTTTCTACTTGCACAAAGACTACAAATACTATAATAGACTTTGTTATGTTAAATCTTCAGCTTTTTGATATTTAGTTCATAAAAATGAACAATACAGTGTCAAATGTATGAGAGAATGCACATCAAAGGATGGATCTTAAAAACAGCCAATATTGTTCTATGAAACAGAAAAATGTCATGCATTTTAGGCCTATCCACTCAGTTACACAGATGCAGAATTGTGGTTCACTGTGTTTCTGTAGTCACAGTTCTGTTTCTATTCACCAAGACAGCACTAAAGTGATTGGACACTAAAGAACAAAAGCAGCATACCTATGCTTTTGCTGGATGGAATCAATATCTTTTTTTATTTTTAATATAAATCAAATCAGCACACAAGATTTCACTCAATAAAATAATTATCTCCTTTTGACAGTGAAATATTACTTACAATATCCAAAAATAATTAACACCATTTCACAAACATGCACTTTGAACTACTCCAGTCATTGCAATGTATGACAACCACTGAAGTGAAAGAAGTTTCTGCAGAAGAGAATATAGATAAAATGACAGCACTGCTGCCTTTTTCTCTAAATATAATATTTTGGGTCCAGGGGACCTTCCACTGGCCAGAGGAAGGAAGATATCTCACCAATCAGTTTGTAAATAAGATAACTATTATTTATTCAAGGTATTTATTGGATATAAATTATTTTCTTCTTTCTGTAGTAAGTATAAAGTAATTTGAAAATTGAAATTCTACTTTATTTTCCTAGGTTTTTTTTTTTTATCCAGATTAGCATTTCTATAAGCACACCAATGTTTTAAGTTCCATTATGGTTTCCTTTAGAAAAATAAACTATTATAAAAGTCTCAAAGGACTGACTTCATCTTTGCATACTCCCCCCATCCCAGCTATTTAAAATTTTTTCTCCTTTGTCTACTCTTATGTTTCTCTGACACATCCTCAGGTCCCATTATGGAAAAAGTGGGAGACTCACCTTTTTGGTTTATTCATCCTCAAACCACTCCTTCAGAACGCCAAAAGCTGTATCTTTCTCTCAAATTCTCCCAATCATTCTAGGCCATTTTCTTCTCTACTTGCCCTGAGCTGCTCTGAGATGGAATATGACTAGACACTTTCTTTCTCCTTTTTGCCTGCTTAGTGCTGCAGCTGCTAAAGTAATCCAATTCCTCATATATCAGGGAAATGAAATTCAACTTTGGGTTTAATTTTTGCAGTATGTTGCCTACTTTTCAAGTACTTTAACTGTCAATCCATTGTCTTCCATTCTTAAGACGTCTACCTTTGATGAAGCATTAAGGCTATGATGGCTCACGTATAAATTAAAGGTCGACAAGTCACATCAGGCAGATCCTGGACTGTGCTTTCACTGTTTCATCTCTCACCCAAAGAATTTGCTGTGCAAGCTCCCCCTCAAAATCTCTTAAGTATCAGATACTGTTCTCCTCCATGTCATTTATGTTGCGTTTCTGTGAAAATTCTTCCCTCTGTTTAAGCAGGACTATTTAGGTACTATGAATAGCCACATGAAGGTATACTGCTCTTCCTTCAGAGAGAAAGTGAAGAGGAAAACCAGAATATCATTTAAAGTAATATAAAAAGAAATATTATGAGAAAAGATATCATTCAATATTAAACAGTAAGACTGAAGAGAGTCAAAGGAATAAAAAAGCTGTAAGAAAAAAAAGTTTATTGATGATAATCTTAGAGATGTCCTATTTGTATGCAAATAGCAAGTCTTATCTGATTAGCATGTTTATCTTTAATCTTATTTGATATAATGTAAAATGTTTACTGCTCTGCAAACAAGGCAGATTTGCATGTTGCCATTTAAATACTGCTATCACTTTAAGAATCACTAAATCTCAGTTTCATTATCTTAAGTGTCAGCCATTGGTGATTACAGCAACAAAAGGCATGACTAATGGCATTTGCTGTACACTTCACAGGAAAGTGGAATCCACATGTATGCAGAAAATAACACGATACTCTACAGTTGAAAAATATGATAAAATAGTATTATTGCAATAATCATCTTGCTTCACAGGCACTGAAGAAACTGCAACTAACTACCACCATCTAGAGGTAAAATGTAAATGCAAAAAAAATTTTTTTTTTCTGATCTGGATTCTGTCTTTATCCCTGTGACTATACTAGATGAGATTATTTTCTAATGGTAGGCTGACTGACCAACATAGGACTCACAAAAATTACTCATAAAAAAGATGGGCATCAAATGGAACAGATCACAACTAGCAGTCATCAGAAATTATCTAGTCAACTAGAGAAGACAAGATGTTTATAAGAGAAGAATAGTCTTTTGCCAGCATGACCCTGATTTTACAAAGCCACCTAATACTTAAATCATGTCTGAAGGACTAGGCTGTTACTTTGTACAAAAGATATTAGTTTCTTCCTATGTGACTAGGTCCTTTAATGCTTACAACTAATCAGTTTACCACTTAGTAATAGCCATCACAAACTTTGTAAGAGAATAAACCTCTGAAGCTTCTTTTGGACTGAAAGTGGATAACTGTACTTGTTCTATTGTTCTTGCTAGAAGATACTGTTATGACAATCTAGTCTGAGCTCCTGTCACAGCTCAGCTAATTTCATCCGGTAACGTCTAAATAATCCTTTGATTTGTTGATACATAATAAGGACATCAACTGGTCTTCTAATTAATCTTTCTACTTGGGTGCAAAATTAATTATATTAGTAATCTGTCAGCACTAATGAATGACAAGATAGTAGTCAAGATATAAACCTGAAGCAAAACAAAGCTGATCAAGTGTAAAGAGAGAGGAGATGCTTCTGAAAACATCAGAATGAGCTTGCCATGCATAGAAGATAAACACTAGTGGTAGGAAAGATATTTCCTAATCATACCTATTATTTCCATTTTAGGACTAAATTACTCATTCTTAGCGTAGCATTACAAGGGCAACTCATGCTTAGTTATGATCCATGATCTCCAGCTTTCTTCCACTGTGCTGTTACTGCAAGGCATACTGATTTCAACAGTTCAGAAAATTTTTTGGTAAATTATGAAAGGTATTTTATTCAGTACACTGAAATATGAACAAAAGGTATAGTGATATTTAACCAGAAAAGTTACCTATCTTCCAAAATACTGCTATCCAGGGATTTCCTGAGAAAGAAGTCAGGTCTTTGTGTTTGGATTGATTTTTCTTCAATTTAGTTAGCTGAATTATTTTCTAGACCCATGTAAACTTTCAATATTCATAAGCTCTGTAGCAAGATGTCTTGCACCCCAATTATATGTTGTGGAGAAAACCACTGTCACACACTTGTTTTGAAACTGCAAGCTAGTAGTTTCAATGGATGCTCCAATTTGCATTTGGAAACAGCTAAAAATCTCTCCATGTCCTTCATGATTTGAAAGATTGCTATCGCATTTCACTCTCAGTTGTCTGTCTCACAGGCTGAGAATTTCTAATAAGCTCCTTAAATGAAAAAGCTTCATTTTTCACCCATATTCTTTCCAGTTCCAATATATTTCTTTGCAGAGGACTAGAACTTGCACACAAGTAAGCCAGAGATTGTACATGGCATAATAGTTTGCTGTTTTTCTATGCCTTTCCTAATGATTTCTAACAACTTGGTTTTTAGACCTCCCTAAACCCTTTTAAAAATTATGTCAGGTCAGCTACTTTAAAAATTGTCTGCTATCCAAGCCAGAAGCTATTTTAAGTCAGTTTTCAGCTATTTCAGCCATGAATTCCTGGTGAGCTGCATGTGGAGATTTTTTCTTATTTAATAAGATCTTCTGCTGGTATTATCATTCAAAACAGACAATCTGCTAATTCTCCTCAAGGAATAATCCAGAAGGGGCATACCCCATAACCCATCACCAACTCCATGGTGAACAGAGATTTTTAAATATGCATTTTTCTGTTACTATTTTATATTCTGAGACCTTCTTCAGCTTGAGTATTTACTTTAGCAAGTGGCCTCTTCCCGATATGTACTCTTGTACATTAGATTTGATGTCTTTTGGAAGTTTTAAGAGGCCTGTAACACCGTATTTCTACTTTTTTCCACCAGAATGTGTAGATTCCTCTGTTTTTCTTTGGAGAGGACTTAAATTCTTTAAGGTTTTAAAATGTATTTATTTACTTCTAATAACTTTCCTTATTCTGCTGCTTAGACATCCTTCTCTTGTTTTTCATTTCTCTCCTTTTTTAAATGAGTTATGCATTTCCTTTGAGCAATACCCAAGTTTTCAAATAGTCTCCATTATGTCTGCAAACCATCTTAGCTGTCCCTTTTATTTTTTTTTTTAGCCAGCTTCCTGATTTTTTTTCTCATGTTCTTTTTTTATAGTTAAATATTACAGTAGTGAATTTTTACTTTTGTCGTTCCTTTTACAATAGAGTTTAAATCAATTAATTTTAGTTTATTTAAATTCCTATTCCTATCCCAAACACCAGCTCTTCTTTACATGCAAACATTCTTCTGCTGTTCAGCTTATAAATTTTATGATCTTCAAGTGCCATTAACCGAGTCTTGCATTTAAAATCATCTCTCCTGTGAAAAATCCCTTTATTGCAGAAACATATCAAAATCCTGATGAATCCAAACCCATTTTTTTTCCAACATTTTTTCATTCATGCAGCAAAATACTAGATCTCTACCTCTCTGAAGCCTCCATACTCTCCTCTACCCTGTATCATTGGAAATCAAATGGAACATTATCTTCCACACCATGGCTTAGCAGCCCATCTAGAAACATGAAGTCTTCCCATTTTTCCACTTATCCGGTAAGATCCCATATGATACCCTATGGAATGACAAAATTGAACTCCCCAACACTTACAGCCACCTATTCTCAGTAGGGATATTTGTCCTCAGCAGATTACTCACAGTACAAGTGAAAACAAAGCCTTAAATGTGTACTTAATTTGAAAAGTCCTGTATCACAATGGGGTTTTTTTGTCTTTATTTATTGTAGTCACCAATTATTTGTTGTTGTCATCTGAAAGTTCTTCAATTATTGCGAAATGGTGATAATTGCAAAAACAAGTGAAAAAATATTTTTCAGTTGAACTTATAACTATACTTAAGTGCACATCTCATTCTAAATAGCTTTTTCACTAAAATGTATACACCATCTAACTGTTGTAATATTCACAGTTGAACAATAGAAGTCTATGGCTCTGTTAATTTTTAAGGCAGTATTAGATAGTGCTAAGCTGTGCGCACTGATTAATCTGCTGCTCACAACTGTCCCCTTGAACCTAGTCATTCAAATTGAGCATAAAACTTTGCTCTGTTTCTAGGTCTTGTTTTTAAATTCTTAAGATTCATAACCAGTAAATGCTACCGGTTAAATGTTACTGCAAGAGTGCAGTGTAACTCTACAAATACAGAGGTCTGATTAAAATTCTTACATCTAATAGGATTCATTATAAAATGTTGCTTGCTTTCAGAGTCCACAACCTTATTTCTGCGCTTGTCCAGAATTCTTAATCCTTAACAGAAATCAAAGAAACTATTTGATGGTTGAAACTATGTGACAAGTATGCTGGAGCTAGAACCTTTTCCTTCTATATTCACTAAAAAACAACATCTGGGTTTTTTTAAGGATGGAAGATGTACTGATTCAGATGTACTGACATCTGAAACATACCAAAATATTAACATGGCACAAAAACAAATGCTTTAAAACACCCTTCAAAACAACATTACAAATCTGCATTAAATTAAAAACAAAATTAAAAGAAAGCAGGCACTGTAACAGAACTCCTGCTGGAGTCTATTCTTATCCTGTCGAGGTCAGGCTCTCCTGATATGCAAATTAACATGTCATTAATTCATTTTCTTGGTTTAAGAAGCACAAATGCAAAATTGTCATTGACTTCGAAGAGGCACAGCTACCCAGATTTATTTCTCCTAATTCTTACATTCTAAGAAGCATTTGTCAGTCCAAGAAAAAAGATGACAGATACTGTGGAACTGATAGGTTCATACTTTTCCAAACTACTTGAGGTGCTCTGAAATTCTTTCTACCCTCTTTTGGACATTTCCAAGGCACGTAATACATATGCAGTAGTTTATTTTCTGCTGGAAAATACACATTTATGAGCAAAAAGAGATAGAAGAGGCACAACAATTCTAAAGTGCATCAACAATATATGTGACATAGCAAGTCTCCGCTGGCACACTGTCTTCCTCTCCCCATCAAGTGAAATGCTCCAGAGTTACACAATTTAAAATCAGCAAAGGTCAACAAGGTGGCTTATAACAGGAGGGGAGAGGAGGAGGATCTCTTTAGCTTTCTAATAACAGAAAATGCAGAAGAAATCAAGCCATATTAGAAATACATGTACACAAACTACATTTGGAAAAGCAATGGTCATGATCCATGCCATTTTCTAACATCTCCATTTGGCAGCAACAGCTTAGCTTAATAGTATTACGCATATGATCTAGTTTTCAGGCAGGCTAAGCATCTTAAGGCTAATTTCCAATTAGCTTTAAGTACAGTCGTAAGTATTTAGCATATCTAAAAGTGATGCTTACCTGAAGTTTCAAACTTTGCCTGTTCCAGTTGGCACACTTTAGCTTTCTCCAAAGTTCATTTGACATCTTTTTCTCAGAATTAACAAGCACAACCCAGAGTCAATTTTTACATGTCAAGTTATGGTTACTCGAGTACTCTCAGAGAAATCTGAACTCTAAAAGATGTTGGTAATGATCTCAATAGTATCAACATTCTGCAATATTGCTACTTTCTTTACATTAATATACTACATGCAATTTCTCATGTAGCTGATAAAAAGCATTTTAATTTTCTGCCATTGGAGAAAGAAATGATAAAACAGAAGAAATAATTTTATTATGAATAAAAAGGACTCTCAGAAATGAGCTCAGTCACTTATCCTAATTGTCACTCCCAGTCCTTGCCTGTTCGTTACATACTGGTAGCCTAGTAAATACCCTCTTCCACAATCTCAACATTGAATCAAATTCCCTGTAATCAGGACCACATGTTTTGGCAGAGATTTAACAAGATAAATGCACAGTGCTGTTATTGAGGCTATTCTGAAGTTTTATAAATTAATGCTTTCCTGGTAGCTAGAAAATGCAGAATATATATACAGCAAGCACATCACTAAATATTTGATCAGAGATTGGCAATCACTTCAAGTGTTTCATCATAGTGCTATGCTACAGAGTATTTCTAGTTAGGAAAATCTATGTTTTTTCACAGGCACAGTGGCAGAAAAAAAAGTTATTTGCCAGACAGATACTCTTCCCAGTCATACTCCTGTTACTGAGATCACAAACTGGTAGAATGCCATTAATGTATTCTTCCATAAGGAAAGAACTCAGCAGGTATCAAGATCAAAGTTTAATGAGAATTAAAGAATTTTTAGGTCATTTATACTGGTAACTCTTGCTTGCTTTTTTAAAATATTAAAAGAAAAAGTTGAGCGAATACACAACCGTTCACCAGATGAATTCTATGATATTCTATGCTGTTCTGTAATTAAAGATAAACTAGTCTGACCAGAGACATTCTATATCTATTCTAGTTAGACGCTTCCAACTTTCCACATTACACATGTCCAATAAATTGCTTATGTTAATAGATAATGAATAGAGCACGTTCAGAAGAACTTGTATATTTTTCAAACATATATACCAATAAACAGAATTTTTCATGCTATGGACACCCAACGTTCTGATTATATATTGTAGACCTAAAGAAACATATTGTAGACCTAAAGAACTTAATAAAATTCTCAAAATTGTCTGTTTGTAAATCTAGAATTTTCAATCTTTTAGAATCTCGCAAGGGTATTTTGCTTCCTTTTTTCCTCTTCTCAAGAGGCTTAGCCTTCAATCACAAGTTCTTTGTTTTCCATTGATGATGAGTAATGGATGAAGTCTATTAAAACCCACTCTGTACCAGTACAACATATTTTCTAAAATGCCATGCCAATTCTAAACAGAAGTAAGATGCAAAAGCACAATAAAAAACCACCTAGATTTTGTTCAAGTCGCTATAGTTAGGCCCTTAACCAAAGCAAACTGAGAGCAACATCTAACGCACTCCTCACTTCAGCAGATTTTGGATAAAGCAGTGAAATCTTATAAATTGTGAAACTTAGTTTATCTCAATATTATTCTTATTGAAAAAGAACGTGCAGAACTTCTATAGTATATATGAATTCTGCGTACTTTCCAGGCTTTCATGATGCCATTTGTATAGTCATGTACAGTCAAACTGCATGAAAAGTATTAAACTCTTCAGTAACCAAGTTTGATATCAAGTTACGAGTAAAATTAGAAATAAATTAAATTCTTCAAAGAATTAATGTTTTTAAATTCAGTTCTATTATACCTTAATGAAACGCACTTTATAACTTAAAAAAAAAATAGAATTGACATATTAGATAGCAACCTTACAAATAAATTGTTTCTAGTTTATTTCTTATTAGTAATGAAACTAACAAAACTCGAAATACAAAAGCAAGTTTAGTAATAAAAAAAAGGATTATTTCTTCCCATTCAACCAAAGAGAATGCAACTGAAAAAGCAAGTAATAAAGCTAAAATTGTTGATAAAAATGCAACTATTTGCAATACACAGAAATTCTCCATGACCCTTTGCCAAACAGATACGTGTTTGTGTACTTTTCTTCCATTTCTTCTTATATTTTTTCTGGCCATTTAACCACCCAGGACCTCCAAACTGGCAGGTTTTTGTTTTGTTGGGGTTTTTGTTTTGGGGTTTTTTGGGGGTGGGTGGGGGGTGGTTTTTTCTTTTTGGAAATAGAAAAATAGAATTGCCTCCCTATGCAGTAATAATGTTGCTATTGAACCTAAGAATCTTTAGTAGTATACAAAGACAGTTTTCCTCCCATTCCTTCATCTATCACAGCAGCTCCTCTTTACTAAAGAGCTGCCTGTAGCTAAACTCTCTGCTCATCCACAAACAGCTGCAAGAATTGTTTTGTTTCTACTTCTCACTAACCAATCAAATGAGAATAAAAACTTGTGTGAGCAACAGACCAGCAGTAAACACACCTGAGCAAGCCATAGTTTGTTTACTTCTTGTTCACAACTTAGATAAGATTTTTAGAGTGCTTTTTTTGCAGTAAGTCTCCCACTGCAACAATTCATGCCCACAGTTTGATAATTAGAAATTATGTTAACTTTTCACCTAAATATGAAAGAAACATGGAACTGTGTTCACTGCATCCACATAAGCCTTCCTCAGTATCAGGAAATGGTAAGATCAACTATTGTGTCATATTCCTCCTCTCCTGTCTTTCACATAAAAGCAGGTATCTGTAACATTAAAAAGACACAAAATGCTGTCCAGACAGTACCATGTCATCTCTCACTATCATTAACAAGTGTGCCAAGCCTAAACAGTCAGAAATGCACTTAAAAATTAAAAGCATATTCACTGGGTGCCTTCATTTCAATCTGCACTGCAGATATAACAAAAAAAAAAAAGTGAGAGAATATACAAATTCGAATGTTATATTCTTGCAAACGCAAAAGACCTCACTGTTCAGATACCAAATACTTTTCTGGAATTGTCTTATTCTATACTTATCCAGAAGTTAGCCAGAAACTCAAAATTACTATGCAACTTCAGGGAAAGGGGAAAAAAAAACCCACAGAAAAACACAAAGAAGAAAATTCTGGGGTACATCACATTCCAGCCTTTGCTTGATCAACAGTCTAGATGCAAAAATGCTTGAGGCCAGACTGAACTTTTAAAACTCAAAGCTTTATAAATAGTACATGATAAGTACCCCTTTGCTGCTCATCCACACAGGCAGCAACATTCATTCCAGAGAAAAGCACTACCAAATAAAGGGCACCTGAACAGCAGTGGGGACAAGGATAAAGTGCATAGGGGCCCAGCTGGTCTCCTAGATCCTGACAGTGGAAAAGGCTTGTGTAGAAGCAGGTGGATCCTGTGGATCAATACCTTGCACAGTACGTGCCAACTGACAGATATGGCTTTTACGATCATGGGACTGTCTCTAAGGATCAAGGACTGCTGGGAGAGATTAAATCCACCTGACAGAGTGGGACGAGATCATCTTTGCCAACAGGCTGACCAACCTGGTGAGGAAATGGTAGATGGGGTGGAAAGCAAATGGTGCATGGTGATAGGAACAAGAGAAACCTAAGACATGACAAAGCAGGATGAAAAGAATAAAACAGAGCAACCCAGGACACAAGCAGGAGAAACCAGAGCTCCTCTAGTGATCATAGACTGCAACATCATTAAAGTAACAGAGATGTGGTGGGGTGGGATATTGATGCTTCTAAGAATTTCTGTGTTACCAGACCGGTGTATGGGTTTGAGAATGTGTAGCCAGTGACAGCAGAGTGGAGGAATGTGTGAGCCAGAAAGAAAGAAAGAAAAAAAAAAAAACAAACAAAAAAAAAACAAAAACAAAAAAAAAACCACACCACACACTTGTCAACAAGTTGGGTTTTCCACAAACACTTGTGCACCTGAATTTGATTGATTATTCAATGCTTTTTAATAAATAACTAACTGCTCAGTATTGCCACCAGATTTTCTTTCCATGAGCTAAAGTCTTATTTTTCATTGTCTTTTACTGGCTGAAAGATAGGTGTTTTCCTGTTTTTTTCAACCATCTGCCAACATTTCATAAATTATTCAAAATTCTACAAAAAAAATCATCAAAGTGAGAGGAATGTTAAAAAGCTTCTGAAATCTTGTTCAGAGCTAAGTACATGTGGCTGAAACAGAAGTAGAAAAAATTTTCAGCTGCTAATAGTCCGCAAATAAAGAAATACAAACAGCCTGGGACAGCACATTAAAAAGTATTTAAAGTTTGCCCTGCCATTCAATCCATGGAGGGTATAATTGTTATGAAACTGAGAATCCAGGAGTCAAGGAACAGTATAAGATTTCAATGCTTCAGCTACAAGGCAGGCTAGAGCACAAACCCTAAATTCCAGCCCAGCTGAAGCAGAACACACTATGAACACATCCAATAACACTTACTGAAGGCTTGTTGCACCATTCAAAATGTTTCTGAGTGAGCTACTACAGTAAACCACATATGTCTGTGTGTCAAGCAACTTTTCTGGTCATTGATATGCCCACAATTGAAATAGAATATGTACACGCATACTGAAGAAGGCATTACTGATTAATATTGAACTGTTGTACTTCCTGGTCAATGCAGTCATCTTATTAGCATGCTTTTAAAGTATTAAAATATTAAAAGCCAACCTTCAAAATATGCTATTTGGACAATCAACACAATCCTATGGACAAATATATATGAAGTTACTGTTGCTGTTCATTGATTGATCTCTAATTAAATTACACTGAGATCTTTAAGTTACTAAAATGTGCCATTTCAGTCAGAAACTTTTACACAGTATCTGTGTTAAGATGTATTGCTTACCTGATAAACATGGAATGCATTAGCAGCTTTTCCACGCAGAAAGACTGAGGGAATCCAAACATTAATAAGAGCACGATTTGATCTGAGGAAGAGAGTGAAAAAATTAAAATAGGGAATCATATTTATATATAGTAATTGCAAAGCAATTACTACCAGTGATTTAGATAATGACCAAAGTGATCAACAGAGCAACTTAACATTTCAAACGGAGTAGCAGAAAAATTGTAGTTCTGCCTGAATCCTATATACCTGCAGTGTCTAAAAGTGTTCCCCAAAATTAGCATAACTGAAAAAGAACACTGAAACAATTCCTTTTGTGGCTTCTTTGGTGTGGTTTATTTTTTTGTTGTTGTTGGGTTTGGTTTTTGCGTTTTTTCTTACAGCATGCATCTGACAACATTTGATTATACACATGAAACAAAAACTACCCATTTCACCAAACTCAACAATGATCTGGGCTGACCGACTGGGTTGTTTGTGCGTTGTTTTATAGTATTATTTGTATGCATTGATTAGGAGGTATTCTGTGAAAATGAGAAAGTCCATCACATGAATAGCATCTTGCATCTACCCAACCCAAAGCAAGAGAAAACAGTAACTTTTCGGTGCTTTGTTAGAATACCAAGACCTAGTGCACTGAAAGAGCATTCCAAGAGAATCTTCATAAATCTAAACTCCTTGCATTCAACATTATTAAAAACCATACTAGGGCATGGACTTGTGCATGTGCAGCTCTTTATACTCCTTAACACCACAGCTGAGAATTCAGTTATTGGAAATAATACAGGAAAAGCAAATTATTTGATCTGTTTGCTTATTCTTCTTTCTCATTAAAGATAGTACAAAGAGAAAAATATGCGTTTTAAGAAACTTACATTTCAAAATCTGACAAACTCTGATCTTCAGACGTTTGACTCAAATCTCCAGGGACCTAGATGTACAAAACAGAAATAATTCCCACACACTGATTATTATGCTTTCTATTAAGAAAGCATATTATAAGGAAATTACAATTCAACATTCAACTTTTTAAGTGCCAATAAAAACTATTACTAAGAAATAATGAAAGAAAAAAGAAACAATAAAAGAAAAACAATCAATCATGCAACAGGATTATGAACATATCACCCTTACAAGTTCTTAATGTTAAAATTTGCTATAGTTTTGTAAAGAAACAAATTGAGGTTTGTAAAAGCATGCAATTTTGAAAGGTATACAAAACCCAGAAAAAACATAATTATTAGGCCTTATGGGAAGAGATGAAGCATATAAAACCTAGTGATCCCCGTCTTTTACAACCAACATTCAATTAAGAGAAAGACACATGATACTTTTATTTTAGCTGTGTTCTTACAAAACATTATATAGCTACAAAGGTTCATAAAAATGGTAATGATGGGCTAACACCTGGAGAATCAAAAGAAGTAGCAGTTGTGCAAAAACAAGATTGAAAGAGCATTTAGAACTGAAAGAGTAATACCTCTTTACTTCACTTTAAAGCTAGTTAAACATAAAAAGGTATCTTCTCACCTTTAAATACCGTAAAATGTAAAGCTTAATGCAGAATAGTTAGTGTGCTTTGATGAAGGAAAACAGCTAAAAGTTGTGACCTTCCAGAGACAGCCTCTACATTAGTTAAATACTAGTTCAATGGATCTCTACAATGTATGTTGCATGTATATTACTGTTTTTCAGAATATTTGCTGCCTAAGAAGCTTAAATATATATTATTTCTTATTGTAAAGCAATATATATTTATTTATTGCAAAACAATATAAAATTTCCAAAGGGACTAAAGAAAATCTACTTCCAGATATCTTGACAGACCAGCTCAAGACCTCCCAACACAGAACAAAATAGAATTTTGCCTTCCCAAAATTAAATGGATATGGCTCAGCATAAAGTCATTCCTGAAAGAAAAAAAGAACTGTCCAGAACCGAGACAGTTCCAGGGCATATATACAGGGCATATATATGGAGTCCTGAACATGTCTGCTGCCCTTTTTCGGAGAAATGAGGTGGGAAAGGCCAGTATGACCTCTCCCTCAATTACCACCATCAGGTGTTGTCTGTTCACAGTCCAGTCCACCCTCCAGCAGCAGCACACAGCCTGGCTTTCCAGGGCTCTTGTGCCAGAGAGCAGACGTTCTTCAATCTTAACTACAACCTGCACCCTCTCTCTTTGCCGATATCTGAAGTGGCAAATCCTGCCACCAGATATATATAGTTATTTTCATTAATGTCAGTAAAATTTTTGCATTAAAAAAAACCTCAAAAACAGAGCATGGACTTTGGAAATAAGAAAAAGGATTACAGTAATGAGTTCCAGTGCTTGCACATCTATGTTGAAACAAATTGGTTACCGATTTTGAGATGGTAACTGAAGTGTTGTTCATTGTAATGCAAAACACAGTGATGGAGACATTACATCAATGTACTTCCTCATACCCTTGAAAACACATACATTTTGTTTTAATGTTCCTCTATGTTTGTTGCAGAAGTTCTGAAACCCAGTAACTAGAAATTTGCAAACATCGTTGTGAACAATTCATTTATAAATTACAGCCATTAAAATCAATTATCAGCACTAAAAGGAAAGGAGAAGACAGAGAAGAATCATGGAAGCTATTTTTATAACAAAATGTAAATTATACACTGTTTTACTAATACAATGTTAAGAATTGATATTATCAAACAAGTCAAAGGGAGATCAAATATTCACATCCTACAATTTCTGACAGTTACACATTTTACCAACTTTGAAAGTTCTAAGTCAAATCAAATAAGTAACAGACTATCAGCACAGAGTTTTGTTTACTAATATAAAATTAAAACGTATTCACTACTTAGGACAATGCAAGAATCTTTAGGACTGTGTTCAATTCACAACTTCATTCTGGACAATAGCAACTAGTAACAACTAGCATTTAGCTAGCCCTTAAAAATACAGTACCACTTCCATTTCTTGTGAAGTTTTAGGAATTAATTTTCTCTTGGTATCTGATACATTAAAAATATAGTATCAATACCAAACTACTGGATTAGGATATGGAGACACATGGTTAAAAACAAAATCTCTGAACAGGGACATAAAGCCCAAAATCTTCAAGAAAGTACAGCTATAATACACACATGATTTGTGACTAGTATTGTGTCATCTCTTAACACAATAATGTGATTATTTCCATATAAAAGGCTGAAATTATAGGTAAATTCCTGCTTCACTAATGCACAGAACTGTCATCAGCCATTTGACATAAATGTTGTGATAAAATAGGCATGAGTGCTTCCAGTGCAAACAAAAGAGTAAGAAGCAATATCATGTAATCATATGAACAAAAACTATCCAAATATGCCTTCCTTCAGAAGATGGACAACTATCAGGAACATTCTTAACTCCCTCTGTTTCCTCCCTGTCCATTTCCAAATTCTAACTTTTAACTCAAAAAGCCAAAGGGAAGCAATAGTTGGTAGAAAACAATTTTGTTGTCTGAATATATGTATTTTACATTCAATTCTGCTAAAAAGAACCAATCACCATCAAAAATACTGAGGAAGGCATTCTTGACAGATGTATTATTAGCTGTTATTTCTTATAAGCTACTATGTATTTTATTTCATCACGAGTAATGGTTTTGAGCTTATTCCAGAGTGGTATTCCACACTGTAATAAACACATACCGGCCCTCTCAAATCAATTAGTTCTTGTCTCATCTGGGACACAAGAGCTTCTTTAGCCATCAGAGCACGGTGCAGCCTCTCATTGAATTCAATCAGTTCCCCATGCATTTCAGCTACCTGAAAAACAAAGGCAACAGATAACTGTGATCTAAACTGAAAAAAAAACACACTACGTAATTTCTTACACATATATGGAATTTTATTTAAATTTTTTATTTTACCATACTCTCCAAGTAGTACATCTCATTGCTAATGCATTAGTTTCAACTGAGCATTAAGAACAGACACTATAATAATAATTTTGACTCATTCCTTGAAATGTAGGTTTTGATATTGAATTCAATAGGACAGAATACAACTCTGACCAGTTTTATTCCTATCAAAGGAGATCCTGTGGCAACTGATTCTAATAAAACACCTACTAATTTTTGTTCTGAGTTTAACTCTTTGACGAACACAGCACGCAACAGATATAAACTAATCACAATACTCTGGGAATAATGCAAAATGCAAAAACTGCATTACACTTTGTCAATAATTCATGAGTAATATATTCTGCACTCCTCCTTGGAGTATTAATAGGATTGGAGCTAGAAGTCCACTCATCCCAGGCAAAACTGTGAGGGGTTAAAGGAGCATGAATACCACAATTACACTGCGGCTCAAGTTGTTGTGCATAGATAAATAGTGTGGCCTCAAGCACGGCATCTTTGGACACAAAGCCTAGCTATGCCTGTGCTCTTTATTTTTGAGTCTTGACACTAAGAAAGGACCAATTGATGCAGGATGTTTATGGAAGTGAACTGGCCTGGATGAATGACAAGGCTGGAAAGTATATCACTTTACAGAGCAAACTATGTTTAAGTTGGTTCCTTGCCAAGAGAAGCAAGAAACAACAAAACTTAAGCCAACGTTAAAGATGATACTGAGCTCTTGAATTTTTCTAACACAGAAGTAAAGTGCAAGCCTACAGCTTAAGGGGAAAGAACTCCAAAAGGACAAGGGTTCCCAAATAGCAAAGGTCTACCACTATTTGTAGCAGTAATGTATTAATCATCAAGAGAATGTGACGGGGAAACTAGCAGAAACAGGGAGAAAGGCTAAAAGAAACTTGGTATCTGTGTTCAGCAAGACTTGTTAGCTGCTCATATCAGAACCGTTATATTATAAAATTGAATGAAAGTTTCAATTATGATGGGTGACCCATCAGTATATAATGTACCTGGCAAGGGAACCATCTTGAACTGACAAGGCCACCTATAGCCTTAGGGCAAAGAAATTTGAGCCAAAAAGGGTTTGTACAATTCTTTTCAAGGGAAAAGAAAGCCTCTTCAGAAAACCCCACTGCTCGAAGTCTCCAAGTAAATCCTCTCTATATGACTTCTTTATTAAAGAAAAGGAACACTGATGAGGGCCACTATCAGAGGTGGAGCACCAGATGAGCAGTCCCACAGCAGAGCAAGAAAAGCTATCATTTTAACAGGAGTAATTAGATGGAAACGGAAGCAATGACTGGCTGGCCCCTCTAATGGGCATAGCAGGCTACCACAAGAATATTGTTAAACATGTTTTTCAGGTTACAGCAGTTCTTGAAATGCCGCCTCATATAGCCATCCAAAAGAGCAGTAGAGGCAATGGGGTAATATTATGAAAGCACAGCTGAATAAGATGAGTATCAATTCACTATCTTCAATGATAGCACAAGGTCTTGGACTACTGCCAAATCTCTTAAGAGTTCATAGTTTCCCTTCTGGAGGCAGTACACTACTATTATGAATTTCATGCTTTCCTTTTCTTGAATTACCACTCTGCCTTGTCCCTCTTCCCCAGAGGAGTTCCCCAAGATAAAGCAGTTTAATTCAATTTGTTTAATTTAATGCTTGCTTTTAATTTAGTGCTTTGTTCGAGACAACCTGTATCCTTCACATAATCAAAGCAAACAGAAGAAACAGCTTCAATTTGACAAGCCAGGAGCTGACATCATCGATTAAAAATAATGACACCTGAATTGAACTTAAAGTACTTTTATCCAATTTCTTTTTATATTAGAGGGAGTTCTCCAAATCCAGCAATTCATGAGTGTGGCATATATGCAAAAAAGAGACAGACTAAGCCCAGATACGATTTGTCTAGACTGATATCTCTAATTATGAATTTACAAACTATGCTGAAATGCTCAGCAAATTACTAAAAACCAATAACAGTAATTGAACTAGCAACAAACTTTCCTTGTAATGGGACTATAGGCAGTTACAAAAGCTAAAGATTGCAGAGTGATCATTTAAACCCAAACAGGCAAACATTTTTGTTTGCCTGATGATATAAGCAGTTTTAGATTAATATTGATGCTTTATCTTACGCATCGCAATACAAAAAGCTTGCAACACATCTGAGTTACCATTGAGTTTCATGCCTCACTTTCTGAAGTGTAAAAGTTTAACACCATATTAATACAGTTTCAATAATCAAAAGCTTTTTTAATTATTATTATTTATGGTGTACTAAAGCAGCTTTGATTTAACGCTTTGTTTTTGTTCTTGTCAAGCACTTCCGTTGCACTTAATCCCATTAGAAAAACTAACTTCCTCATAATTAGACTCTTTTCTGGTTCCTCATGGTAAAAATCAGAACATTAGGACTTCCAGGCTATCAATTAATGACACTACATATTCATATCTCAATTGTTCATTCAACATCAGCCTTGACAAAAAAGGTTCTTTGACTTCAAACACTTGTTAGTAAATAGTAAGCTCATTTTGTGAAAACAAAAGATATCTAAATCCATATGAACTTCTGCCTTATGACTAATGTAGTAGGTACCACTTAGGAAGCAGTTTTGCTCCATAAATTACAAACATTTATGCACCAAACAAATTTGCCAACTAGATATAGTAATAATATAATGTCATTAACTCTGGATAAATTATTTTCCATATTAGCTTAGCCATTCATTCCAATTCAAAGTAAGTGGTGTAATATTTAAGAATATCATAAGCTCCTCACTGATTCAGGTTAATATTAGAAGGTCATTGTTCATGACAATCTCTCTGTAGAGAGTCTGGGCTGGGAGGCAGAACACCCTTGTATTTCACATCCAAAAAGACGCAGTATGCTACTAGTCATAAATGCACAGATAGCTAGTTGACTGGCTATGAAAAGCAACATACAAATTTATGAATGGATGCAAAACTCAGTAGTTTACATATTTGAAATCATGTTTGATTTTTCAGTGCCTGCCTCTGTCAGAACAAAATCCAAACTATCTGATGTAATACCTGACTGTTTTCTCTCTCTTTAATTTGCATGTCCTTGAAATAACTTTCTACTTGCAGACTCGATTAATGTGTAAATTCAACAGCTCTCTCAAAAGACTGGAATTTATGTATCCCTAGAAAAGTTAAATAATAAAAAGAAAATTTAACAGCAAATAAAACAGCAAATCACTTGCTATATATTATCAAAAGGAGAAATTGGCAGGTATGTTACTTGTGAAAATCACTTTTATTAGTAATTAAGTTACTTCCATACTTTTTCTTGTTAAAAAAAAAATTATTACCATCTAATGGTAACACCATTACAGCAAACCAAAAGGAGCGATGGGATATACTTCTGGATAACAATATCAATTTAGGTTCCTCTGATTCTTCTTGCATCAAGGTCTGCTAAAAACAACAGAGGTCTTCTTATAATTATATACTTTCAGTTATGTTTTATGTCATCACACCTCCCTCTATTCATTCCACATTGAAGCTTAAGCAATCATTTTCCCTACTGGGACTTCAGTCATCTTCACAGTTGTTTTTCTCCATGACAATATGTTTAAAGCAGAAAATTAAAGTACAAATGAGCTAAGTTTCCCTGGGCCAGATGATCATTCAGATTTGGTCCTGGTCATATCAGAAAGCATGCTTAAAGAGCCCAAATCCTTATCACAAAGGGGAAGTGAGGTTAACATAAAATATTTAGATTCCACACTAACAGAATTCTAAAGACCTGTTGTCAAAAGAAAATCTAAGTCTACTTCTGCTGCCTGACAGCACTGCAGCTATGCTGTCCAGCATGGCCACATTTAAAAGCAGTCTCCAGAGAAATGACAAAGGTAAATACCACTTAAAGGACTAAGCTGTTAACTTAAAACATGCTAGGAATGTTTCATTAAGCCTATGAGTAATACCATCTTAGAAGGACATGCTTTTAGAGTAGAGAAACAGACTTTTAAGAACTTGCAACAAAAAAAAATTAATAAGGTTTTCTAAAAGGGTGTTTTAGTGGAACTCAGATTTTTTAAATATAATTTACAGCTAAAACTCATAAAAGTTTTTGCACAAACCACATATGAATTAATGACTTTTCAGCATTTTTTCCCCCAATTGTCACAAAATGTAAACTAACGTATTTCCCAAGGAACTCTAGACAGAACTGGAAGTTGCTTCCTTTTGCTCTCAGTGGGAGACGGGTGTATTTTTCCCATTAGAAAATGCCCTTTTTCAAAAATCAACATTCTTCTACATTTTTCCCCCAAAAGAAATAAAAACAAAGTTCTTCAAAAAAGAGCAGGTATCCTACTAAATATTTCATTTTCCTACAAGTGAAAAACAGTAAAACTCAAAATGGCAGACAGTTCAGACAAATCTATTGATATAGTCATAATATGCTTAGTCATTGCTTTCTTTTTCAAAACTTCCATTTCATATTCTTGACATTTCCGTCTGCAAGCAAGTTACTTGGTTCAAGGCACACTGAAAGATCCATTTAAAAATAGGGTTAAGTTTTTGTTGTTTTCATTTGTTGTTTTTTTTTTTTTAATTTTAAATTGTGGTGTGGATTTTTGTTTGGGGTTTTGTTTGTTTGTTTACTGTAGCTAATAAGGTAAGCACAAGTCACAATTCATCAAAACCAAGAAGAGGAAAACAAGCTGTAGCTTTCAACTCAAAATACATTGGGAACTGTGCACGTTAGGTGAACTACATATTAATGCTCGCAATATTTCACAGTCTTTGTCAATTGTATATGGTACTACCAGTGTTTACCAAGATTAATCCTGACATACAAAAGAGCACTAACGCATTGAACAGGAAAAACACTACTCTGGTAAGACCTGTGCCTGGGAAAATGAAAGTAACCAGCAAAAGCAAAATCAGATACACAGGATAATAAGTTTAATAAGTGTTAATAAGAGGAATAAAATAAGTGTTAATAAGAGGGATAAAAATCAGTGTGTCTCTAGCTGCTGCATCCTTCCATGTATCCTCACAGCAAAAGCCAAAGCCCAAGACAAAAGATCTAAACAACATTTCCCTAGATCTTTTTAACTTCTCCTTTCACACCTGGACAAAGGTTTCACCTCATCTACCGTGTTGAGACAGCTATTCTGAATTGCAACTTGTTATCCCTTTATTAGGATTATCTTCATGAGTGAACGCAAAATACTCAGAATGTACAACCAGCATTCATAAGGACAATCTCACATAGGCAATGAAGTACAGAGACACATTTACTTTCAGGAGACTACTTTTCACAAACATTCCATAGCCCACTTCCAAGTGAACAAGACTTGGAACTAAATTAACATTATTATTGGACAGTAAAAATCATGGATTCAAAAAAAATAATTTCACATGCCACAAAACATTATGTACTGTAAATCACTTTGATGATTTAATTTTTTTCAAAAAAATGTTGATGGACTAATCTTTACCTAGCAGGCTTTACACTAGACCAGGTATTAACTGTCCTCCCATAACTTGCACAGATCCAACAAAAACACAGACTGGCACAAGTTTTCTATTTTAGCTACACATATGCAATTGTGGTTCCATACCTAATCCAAATCAAGTGGTAAACTCAGCTGACTTGTCAGTATATGGATCCAGTATTTACTAACGATTAATGTGGAACCACACAAGCATAATAGAAATGTTTGTTTTCTTAGAATCATGGAGTATTTTGGGTTGGAAGGGATGTTTAAAGGTCATCTGGTCCAACCCCCCTGCAATAAGCAGGGACATCTTCAACTTGAGCAGGTTGCTCCCAGCCCCATTCAACCTGACCTGGAATGTTTCCAGGGATGGGGCATCTACCACCTCTCTCGGCAACCTGTGCCTGTGTTTCACCACCCTCAATGTGAAAATCTCTGCCTTGTATCTAGTCAAAATCTACCCTCTTTTAGTTTAAAACTGTTACCCCTTGTCCTATGGCTACAGGCCCTGCTAAAAAGCTTGTCCTCATCTTTCTTATGAGCCCCCTTTAAGTACTGGAAGGCTGAAGTAAGGTCTCCCCAGAACCTTCTCTTCTCCAGGTTGAACAACCCCAACTCTCTCAGTCTTTCTTCATAGGAGAGGTGTTCCAGCCCTCTGACCATTTTGGTGGCCCTCCTCTGGACCCTCTCCAACAGGTCCATGTCCTTCCTGTGCCAAGGGCTCCAGAGCTCGACACAGTAGTCCAGGTGGGGGTCTTACCAGAGCGGAGTAGAGTTTTCTCACAGTTATCTCCCATATGCCATGTTTGGACCACAACTATAAAATGACTTCCCACACCATCAGCCACACCTTTTGGGCCCCACTAGCCCCTCCTAGGAGAGGGCTGCTTAAAGTCACATCAATCTGTGGTTTCACTATCCCAAAGATATTAATTTGCTGTCACTTATGCCTTTGCTAGTAACTCTCTGTTCCTAAGCTAACCTTCCTTTTCTCCTTAAACTGATGATAGATTAACATAGTTAGGTAACATACTCAGCAGCTGTTGCCATCCTTTAGATGCACACTGGTGTTTGCTGTGTCCAGGGTTTTAGAATAAGGAAATCTTCAGCAGTGATCACAAAATACTGCTGCTCTTCATGTTCATTCATTTCCAGCTACACTATGTGTAGGACTGTAAATCAGATGAGAAAATTGACCTGAATGAAAATACCTCCAAAATACTTTTTAAGCCAAACCAGGTTCTCAAACCAGTTTGCACCACGGACATAGAAACTACTGTTCCATTCTAACTGTGGGCAGGTGCCCTGTGATACAGAAGCAGGATTCAAGCAACACATCGGCTGCTTAAATTGATATTGCCACCAAAGATGCAACATAAACCAAAACATTTGTTTAACCTGAAGAACTTTGTCCATACTTTCCACCAGCACATGATTTGATATAATAAAAGATACTACCTCTTCCTGAAATCTTGCCTTGATAACAGCTACCTCTAACAGTTAAAATACAGTGGGTAAGATAAGAAATAGCCATGGTTCACATGTAAATGCCACATTGTTTTTTCCTTGTAGAACTTGCAGAAGAGACAGCTTAACACTTACCACATTTATTTACCATTAACTGAATATAAACAGCAGTGACTCAGAAATAAGTTTGTTTGTAAGGAAAATAAAAATAAAATAAAAAAAAAAAACACTGACCAGTTGACACATTAACAAATGTATCACTGATTAAGTGCATGCTGATTCATGAGCATATCATTCTTGCCTCAGAAAAGACAAGACTGTTCATCTTACTCAGCCAGGACTAGTCTGTCAATGAGAGAGATCCTATACACATCATTCAGAGAACTAAACGTTGTATTGCAAGAGTTGCACAAAAAACAGTTCTTGCCAGTTCACTTCTAGTACTATTGCACATACTAACGTAAACTGTGCATTGTACACCCTTAGGAGTGAACAGCTTATGCAAAATTTTTTTTTCATTTGGACATAAATTCATACTGAGAAAATAAATATACACATATATATGAAAGCATATTTCACAGTTCTTATTAAATAAGACAAATTCTTTTAAGAACTGCAAAAAGTCTACCCTTGTGCCAAAGTACACTGACCAGATGAAATTACATTTCACTGTATTTCAGTAATAGTTTAATGGAGGAAGATCTACAGAAGGGCTTGTGATTTCACAGAAAAGTGATAACCAATTTACTAGTTTAAGACATGTTTTCTATACTGACTTCAAACACAACTAACATTTAATAGCAAGGCTGCATGCCATGCTAAGACCTTTAAATAAAAAAATAAAACAATTTCCCAAAGTATCACTGTCTACTGATGCACTGATCTCATTTGTCCATTGAATGAAATCTCATGCTGAATGCAAGTATGCTAATAAAGTAGCTATATGTAAATAATATGACTGACAGAAGAGATACAAACAGAAGAGATCAAACTTGCACTGTTTATTCAACACTAACAAGAGCCAAAGATTTTTTGTTTCACAAAAGGACATTTTTCAATTCTGTCCTATGAGAAAACATTAAATATAAGAAAACAAGTGCTATTACTTAATAATTGCATTGTTAGCCATTTTAATATCTAGGAGAAAAAAAATGCATGTCTTTACAGAATACTGTAAATTGTAAATAAGTCAAATTCCTTGACTTCCAATAAGATGGCTCATGTAGTTCAATGAAATGGTGCTCAGAGAAGTTTTCAACTAAGTTAGTTAATATTTCAGAGTTTATTTCTTAAATAAAGGTTTCTTTTTATTCTTGTCTTAGAATTAAGACAATTGTTACTTAACAAGTAATAGCACGTACTGTTAATACAGTGAAAGGTTCTAGGTTTACCAGTAGTTTGTAGAATCACTTAGGGATCAAAAAGTAATAAAAGAACAAATAAAAATGATTTTTAGAAGAAAAGTGTAAGAAAAAGAAAATTGACAAGCAGTCAAACAATTCTTTGTACTCAAGAGTTTGGGTTTTTTAAGCAGGTAACTAAGTTGCTCTGTGGCTGTCACAGCCTTTCCACATAATCATTTTATGTTAAAGAATAAGAAGCACTTTATGCAGACATTACCAAAATTGCTGTATCAATCAAAATTCCCCACTTCAGGATCTCAACTCAGGGTGTAGTAAAGAAATTCATTACAATATATTGTTACCTGTTACGCTAAACTGAGAGACAGTTCAACAAAGATGCTGAGACGTTTTGGCAAAGCTTTTAGCAATTTAAGGTACCGTCCCTGACCACATAGACTTCTATGTGAGAAGGGATTTTGTAACAAAAAACCCTCAAAACTCATGTATTATATCATGAACAAAGGCATATTCTCACATTTGAAAATCTTCCAAGATTTAGAAACTTTACCTGATAGCATATTACTGAAAAAATTATTAGTAAAAAATAAATCTGAGCACAACTAACGTACAATATATCTCCAGATTTTTTAAGACTGAAAGGCTATCTTTTGAACTTCCATGTACTAACAATGACAGCAGCAAAAAGAACCTTAAAGAAAGTCATATAGCTGCTTTTCACATGATACTATGCTATTTCCTTACTCCACTAAAAAAAAAAAAAAAAAAAATTCATCAAAAGGTCAAATGTTTAAAAGTGTTTTAAAAAGCCACCTACCCAACTACAGTGATACATGTCGTAATTTTTTCTTTTTGTGTAATTGCTGGCTAAAAAAAACCCCTCAGTACAGCTTAAAGTCATTTGAGCACTTTGACATGAAATTGGGGAGATAAAAGTTAAAAATCTAGAAGTCAGTTTGAGTAAAAATAATCAGTAGCATGCTTTTGAAGCCTCAGGATGCAACTGGCCAACAAATTACTTGTTCAACAAGAAAGAACAGAAGGCATGAAAATTCACGAAGTTAAACTCTCAAGAATGGTGAAAGCTTGGCTTAATATCCAAAATTACCTTTTGTAGATATTGTTTCAAATGTTTGAAACAATTCAACTTTTCAGAAGAGCTGCATAATTTGTCAGGAATTTAAAAAACATTAAACTTAACCTTTTTGACAGATGTCAGATCTCATGAATATCTAATATTCAGCAATAAACTCTCAACTCTGATCTACTGAGTGTACTTACTTGAACAAAGTGATTCACATCTTGAGTTCTTGTGATCGGTATATGCACCTTACATGTCAGAAAAACAGTTTCCCAGCCTCACATACCAAATGCTGAGAGATCAATTTGTCAGGCATAAGAATACAATAGTACACCTACCACATAAAAATTTAAGTCTGTGAGCTTTAGGAAAAGGTACAAGAGTATTTTCAAGTTCATTAAAAGGCAAACTGCAGGTTTCCATGGAACTTTAAAAACACAGCAATTCCTAGTTAATTTATGTAGAAAAATTCTGACTCCTAGAAATTTTTCTTGTACAGCCTTCCACAAGGCAAGCCTTAGAGAGCTGGGAAGGATTCTTTTTTTTAACTGTTTGGTTTGCCTCCAATATTGCTGTATAATGAGAGTTTCTGCAGAACAATAAGGGTTTAATATATTGTGATAGAAGTTTCAGTACCTTAGAAGTCTGTTATTCCAGCAGAGGAGCTAGTCTCCTTATTCCCTAGTCTGACAGGAATAGCCTATGCCAGGAAAATGAAAATTCAATGTCATTTACTGAGTCTTCAACAGAGCTCTCTCATAATACAATTTAGTACATCATGAGCATAACCTACAATTTAACTTTGATGAAATGCAGGTTAAAGTCCACCACTAAAATTAAGTCTTTAAATAGAGTACAAAATTATCAAGGGCTGAAACTGCAAAGAAAGTTGAAGTCATGTTCTCTCTAATTAGATATGTTTACTAGTTCACTACTGGTCTATAGCTGCAAAGAGAAAGAATAAACCCATTGGAAACAATGCCTTACAGACAACAATCTGACCACAGGTCTTTTAAAGATGTACAAACACCCCAACTGTTTTAGTTTTCTGTTAGTTTTGCTTCATTTTAAATCCTTAGCAATATCAGGTCTGACATGTCAGGAAGTCTTTAGTAATTGTTGATTTTGAGCTTAGTTGCAATGCAAACTATGAAGAGTTTGTCCCTCCCTGGGTGTGTAACACAGGAAAACTTGTGGTGATGTTACTCTCATAAACCTTACATAGGAAGGACAAAGAAAATGAAACATATTTTTACCTTATGTACAGCAAACTTATGTTAACAATGCATAGGAATGGCCCAAAACTTATCTTACAATGATTTTAAACACGCTTTATTATCTATTACTTGAGAATTGTATAATCCACCTAATTTCTCTTCTAAAATAAATTAGTATTCTAGACCCAAAGCATATGACACTAAAACATACCAGAATTGCTAGAGGTATCCAAAGACCTATCAATATCCCAACAAGCTTCAAATTGGGGGTTTAGAAGAAATTGTGGTGACTAGATAGATGTTTCACTACTTTTTCTGAGGAAATACACCATTAAAAAAATCATGCAGAATTTTTACAAAAGAATTTTTAACACTGTTTTAAGTGTAACGTTCAGTAAAAAGTTTCTTTACTCCTTCAGAATTTTTAGTTGCAACTTCTCTTTATCCACTTGGTTAAATCAGCTGATTAACTTTGATAAATACAATTTTTTTTACAAATATGGTAAGACACTGAAAATTTCTTCAATATATTATTATGAACAAAATAATTTCCAATGGAAAAACGAACAAAAAAAAAATCAACCCTTTAATTACCCAGCAAAACCATTCCTTTTATTCTCTTGACAGCTAGCCATTTCTCTGTGGGGAGACTTCAATATCCCCAGTGATTTCAGTGACCAAGAAATTCAGGCGAATCTTTGTCTTCAGCAGAAATAGTCTACTGGGCACAAAATAACAGTTACTAAAACTGCTTAAGTCTGAACATTTCTGAGCCAAAGTCTAGCTGAATGGAACCGACAGAACAGTATTCAAGAGTGATTTCTACCCTAGTCCTTAATTTGGAACACAACACAGGCTAACCTTTGAAAATAAGAGTTCACAGGTTTCATTTCTGGAGAGAAAAAGGAGTAATGACTTTTGGTAAATACATCTGGATTGTTACAGGGGTTACATCCTATTTCAAGTATGTGAAGATAGTAAGTGAGACTCGGATGCAGACTTCCTCTTTCGGAAGAGTTGTTATTTGCAACAAGGTTTTCCAGTGGTTACATCCACTGCTGTGTCATCAGTGCTACTGCTAACACTGTCTTCCACAAACTCAGAATTGTTAGCAACAAATCCCTGAACATGCAGAACAAACTTAGGACTAAGGAGGATGCATTTAAAGCTGAAACAGATTTTACTTGTGTTCTTAATTAAGATATTCTTTTGATAGAACAGAACAGAGGAAAGGAGTCAGAAGAACCCAACCAAAGGTATGCGTTAGGGAGAGAATTAATTTCACATGGTCCTATGAGACAAGGATAACCAAGTATGAATGTTTTAGAAGAACTGTATTAATCTCTTTGATGCATGACCTGCATTTTTAGTCATCTTCATGTTAATCAGTTAATATGACTATCCAATTTTAGAGTATTTTGGGCAAGAGAAAGACATAGAGAATTGTTTTACTTTTTATAAAATTGTTCATTTAATATTTAATAGGAGATATGGGTATTAGATATTAAATTTCATTACTTTTGTCTGGAAAATCATTTGTATTTCAATTTAGGATGAAAACCTAATCTTTCTTTTTTTTTTTTTCTTTAATGAATTTTACATTAGTCTTAAAAGTGAATCTTGCATTAAGAACTTTTTCTAACATGGTCATATCAACAGAACTAGTAACTTCCATCATCCGTTTCTGTACTGCAGTATTCAATAAGCTACATGGTAAATCAATACAAAAATGAAACACGGTTTGTCAACCACAAAATGGTATGAAAGCACAGAAAAAGCTAGATTTCAGCATGTCCTCATTTTGAAGCTCAACTGACAAAACAGCAATGCCTGTAATTATGTGCTGTAACTGATACAATACCTGAAACCTATTGTCTGTGATGCTTTCAACTTCATCACCATCAGTTACAACCTTAAGGAGCTTGTTTATTTATATTAAAACCTTCATTTTGATATCAGAGTATAAATGTGTACCCTTGTTAAGAAAAGTATTTTTAATTATCTGAATTGCTTTAAATATGCTTTGAAGTTGAATGAACAAATTTGTATTTTAACCACAGAAGCCTAAAAATTAAATTTTTCATTTTTTTCTTTTTAAAGCAAAAAATCAGACTTTTCTTTTGCACTACCAGGGAAAGAATAACTAATAAGCACAGAAACTATTTACAGCTTCAAATGGTATGTTACAATTATGATTCCATGAAATTTCTGCAGTACAAACTTTACCTCAATCAATTTTCTTTCATAAGAGCTGGCCAGTTCCTCATTGTTTTCTACTTGCTTTTGCTCTGGCATAGTAAATTCACCATCAGTGCTCCAAATGTTTGGCAGAACTAAAACAAAGGCATACCTCAAATTAAAATGTTAAATTACATAAACATCTAAGACAACCCGTTTAGAAGTAATAGCTCTAATAGAAACATTTACTGGAAGTATCAAAACAGGATGCAATATTAAACAGTATTACAAGTACTGAAATACAAATGCTGCAGGGAGCTTTCTTATGAGCAATATGTAGAGAGGTACTCTCAACAGAAACAAATGCAAACTAAAAGCATTTGGCTGTTCTGTGACTACAGCTATCTAACATATGCAGGTAGTAACTGCAATTGCTACCCAAAGCCTTTCAAAGCTTAGCCTATGCTTCTCTTCTAAGTGTTTTTTCTACTTCTCTTCCAAAATATAATTGCATATTATTTACACAGGCTACTTACATATCATTAAAAATACAGAAAATATGGCTGAGAATGGACATTCCATACTTCATCTAGTATTTCATGTTTCTGCATAAAGCAGAATCAGCTGCAGTTACTTCATTCCTGACAGTTAATTGTCTAATTTATACCTAGAAACCTCCAATAATGGAGGTTTCATGCTTCCCCGCACAATCTATTTAAATTTAAGTATTCTTCTCAAGAAAGGTTTTCTTGATAGCTAATCAAGCTTCCTTCTCCTGCCGTTTAAGCCCATTACTTCTTTTCTTATCCGCAGTGAATGAAAAATAAAGTTTATTCTATTCCTGTTCCTAGCTATCATTTATGTATTTGATGATTACTTTAAGGCCTATTCTAAGTAAATCCCCTCTTCTCCAAGTTGCACAAAGTCCAATTCCACTTTTCCTCACAGATCATGAATTTCTAAAAAAACAAGTTAGCACATATAAAGTAAACAAGCCCTAAAAAAAGAGAAGTTTAACAAATGCTTTCACTATTCTTCAAATTATATATACAACCACTATATAGTAGATAGAAGACACCATAATTCATCTGACTAAATACTCTTGAGTCTGGGAACTGATTTTTGCTTTGAGGAAGAATATATAAATTCAGAACTTTATTATTATTTTAAGTGAATTTTGAAAGCTATTTTGAGAGCTATTTCTTGTAAATCTTGAAGTTCTTCAGCCAGAAATTACTAAGATCAGCATTTTCATATATATAATATTATTGTACCTAAGCAGGTTTGAAAAGCGTGCACAGACAACTCCTGCTGATGGCTGAGAAATGAGGATGCTCATTTATTAAATATTTAAACACCACTATCAAACTGCTCTATCTACAGAAGTGATCACTCATTTTGAAAGCTGGTATGATATTCTGAACTTGACACAGTTCTGACTCTTGGGCAATTTATTTATAATCACATTTGCTGAGTCTTTTTTTTTGTTTTTTTAAGTCACTGCAAGGCAAAGTATTATGCTGAGTTTCCTTTATTATTTTAGGAAACTATTTAAAAACCATACTCAATAGCATCTGATCTGATTACGGTAGCAAACATGTAGATTCTTCTTTATTTATAGTCATAAAAATAACAGCAGAAGCTCAATTTATTTTGACTCTTTCAAAATAGTTTCGCAGAAAGTCTGACACACAGTGTTCTAAAATCTACAATACATTTAGTTTTAGCCTTTTGTTTTGGTAACATTTGGAAGATTAATCATTGTTGAAATTACTCATTATGATAACATAGGGCAGCAGTGAAATTAGTTCTATGCAACAGTTTATGCCTCCCTGATGAAGACAATTTCCTAACATTACAGCAAAAGAGGATAGCTAGGAGTTTTCCAAGTTTAAATGGATCAGAATTCTACGTCCCTCTCTACATTTAAGGCCAGTTAGAAGTCAAGAACTTTAACCTTTGAGTTTGTAAATTAATATATAAGAAACTAACAAGAATTTTAACTTAAAATGACAAAAGCTGAGAAAACAGTAGTTTCTTCATTCTATTTTCTTCACAAAATTGTCACAATGTCAGAAAAAAGTAGTAAAACGGGTCTTGTAAATATACTCTATAATCCTTTTAAGCATGTAATTAAGAACAAAATGACTGAAGACAAGTTGTTACAGTCACTTCAAGTTATACCACAATTGGAATTTGCCTTAAGTTACAAAATTATATATGTACTGAAAAAGTACAAGTAGCTCTTTCTAATAATTCAAATATTCTTAATTATGAAGGCTCACATCTGAAAAATATGAATACCTACAATAAGAAACTGTATATAAACCATGGGTGCAATAGTTTCTATAAGTCTGGTAAAAGAAACAACGTTTTTATGTTTCATTCTCCTTTTTTGAATTGTATCTAATAGTAGTTCTCAGGGATTATTTACATGCTTAGTACTTTTTTGAGTCAGAGGCCCCAGTACTAGTAAAAATTTCACATAAATCTCCAAAGGCAGCTAAGAAAATGATAAATATTACAGAAAATTACTGTGGAATGATTAAATATCCTTTAAGCATAAAGCATACCTGTATTCATTTTTAGAAATGTTGGTACTGTTCTACCCCCCTTTTTCATCTATAAAATCTGACCATCCTACTCAGTTTCTATTCTTATCACTCACTGATTTGCATAGTTTTAACATGGCAGAATATAGCCTAGGAATATTTTTTTTTCTTTTCCTATAATTACACTCATCATGGAAACTGTCACTATCTAATGAAGGATAATTTCTGCTATTATAAGAAGCTTAAGCGATGGTTTTTGTGAATAATTCTTAATACAAATCACTACCGTCCAGCAAAGTCGGAAGTAAAAAAAAGTGTTCTAACTAACAAAAATCCTTTTAAGGCTGAATGAAGCTTTTAAACTACAGATAAGTATAGTGACTAGCCCTTAAGAGCAGCATTGAAGTGGTATCCGTTCATACCGCCACTTATATGACCACAATATTGACAATAAAAAAAAAAAAAGACAAGATGGTGCCAATTTCTGAAAAGCCACCTTGTCTCTCAAAACACTTGTATTCAATGGAAATACAGAAGATGATTCAGAATCAAGCCTCTAATTCATCCTGTCATGGACACTTCTATCACCACTGACGAAAAACAGGTAACGCTGCCGATAACTTGTTATCTTTCAGATATAAAATCTGCTCATTAGAGTCAGAGCAACTTAGCAAAAAAGTGAAATGTCTGGTCTTTATTAATAGAGAGTCTATTTCAAACAGTCTGCAAATACTGATGTCCAAACAACACTAACAGTATAATCTAGAGGTATTACCTTTTCTCTCCTCAAAATAATTATTCTTATGTTCCAATATCACATTAATTCACAGATTATTTTTTAAATTAAATTTTCATCTGGTAGCTTTGTATGGAAAGTTTTTTATTGAAAAAACTAAGACTCTGTAAAAATAAGTACAAAAATCTAGATCGGTATTTTTGTCAAAAGGAAAAGATATTAAATATGTTATTTTCATTACTGGGAGATATTACTCTACCACACTTGGAAGAGATGAATATGGCTTATTTCTTGCCAACCCTACTTTCATGTAAATGATTTCATCTGTTTTGGTCAAGAGTCAGCAAGGCAACCAAAGACTTCTTGATTGTTTCTACTCAGCACTAATTTGACAGCATGCCATCATATAACATTGTTCGTTTGATATCAATCTGCATCACAAAACTGTTCGCACAACAGCAAATAGCCCAGTCAGAGATGCATAGTCTGTTTCTCCTAGAAACAGAACTGTCATCTTTTCAGATGCTGATATTTTCCAACGGGAGGAGCGCTGATGTCATACTCGGTAACATGCAGAAGCATGAACCATGTCCCCAGCCACAGTAGGACTGTTTTCTGTGGCTAAAGATTTGGTTATGGATTAGGGCTTGCACAGGACTGGGTGGTTGATTACCTACAGAGATCCATTCCAGGATCAATCAGGAAAAAAAAAAAAAAAAAGCAGATTCTTATAAGCCAGAGACATGGCTGTTCACTGGTTATTCTTTCATTGTCAGTTTTTATGCAAGTCCAGGAGTCACTTCCATCATTTGGTTACTACGCCTATGCCTCCAATAAACTGTCTCAATGGTAGCATACAATTTTCTCTTCATTTTATCCTTACCTTCCACTGTTTGACCTTCTCTTCTGAGCATCTGGACCGCACCTACATACTTCTTAAGTTGAACTTTTAGCACCTCATTTTCTCTGTTGATAAAAAGAGCACAATAAACAAATGTTACTGTTTCCTCAAAATAGAGGACAGCCCATTTCAATGGAAACAAACATACTACCTGTAATAATAAGTTTTATCTAAGTTGTGTCATCAAGATGAAAAAAAAATTACTTACACTTTAAATAATGTATCAGCAGCAAAGTACCAGGAAAACTAGTTTTCCAGGGCTACATAAACACATCAGTGAAAGATATTATTTCATAATCAAAACCTTTTCTTTAATTGTTTATAGATTTTCTAGAATATGCTACATTGATGGCAGAAAAATCTAAATCAACAGTCAACTAAAAAAAATAAGGATGGGATACCAAACAAGGAAATTCAGAATGGCCAGTATAAAATTAGATAATCATTTTACTAGTTGTCCAAGTATTTAATGTCAAGCAAATAAGAACTCAGCTTTAGAAACAGACTTTATCATTGTAAGAAAATGCCAGCACTACAGCAACAATATTCAAGAAAAAATTTTTCCAGATACCATTACTAAATGAAATCCATAACAGAAGAAATTAAGTTAATCTCTTTGTTATATTTCAGTGCCTGTGCCCATCTCATTTTTCTTTGGAAAGTACAAGTATTCAAACCAGGTACTATCATAGCTCTACCTAACATTAAGCACTTTAGTTTATATTTGGGGAAAATAAAAAGGATTCTAACCTGTTGAATTTTAAACAAAGCTGACAAATCACATGTCTGAAAATTCAATTATCTGTCTAAGCCCCTTCAGCTAACCAAGTACAACAGAAGTGTTTATACAGAAGAAACATAACTAAAATGTGTTGCAAGACAGTGAATTCAGACAACTTTTACTCTTTAAGAAAATATCAGGGTAGAAATACATAGGCACCACAGGTGTAGCATATAACATCACACAAGAAACTCATAACTGGTTAGAGAGAACATGGTCAGGTCAAAATCATGCCAGAGGAGTGGTACAAGCTCTAGGAATGATGAAACCCTAGATATGTTACAGATTACAGAAAGCTGTAAACAGATTATACATATAAAGTTAGGCATTTTATTTATGGGAATTTATCTAAGAAGTATTCAGAAACACATGCAAATATGTTTGATGGTCCTTATCATACTATATATACATAAATATACATACATACACATGCATATACACACACACAAAATATATATAATATATATACACACAGAGAAAAATAAACTGCTGTTGTGAGCAATGCCATATTTATATATAAAAACCGTAGACTGGTACTATATTCACAGAATCACTAAGGTTGGAAAG
>NW_010534500.1:0-14637 GCF_000687285.1 Phaethon lepturus | reverse complement strand
GAACTTGCCTGAACTGTGCCGGCTGCTCGCTGATCTGTGTAAATATCCCCCCGCTTGGTTTTTGTCGGGGTTTTTCGGTGGGTTTTGGGGTTTTTTTTTATCGTGCCAGAAGTCCCTGACCGCATGTGACGGCCTCTTGGACAATTCATCTTGATCTCTCAAAAAATCCGCCCTGTGTTTTTTTTCTATCCTCTTAACTTTAACGAGGGGGCAAAAGCCAAATGCTGACATTAGAGCAGTTTGTGAGCTAAATAATCAGGAGACGCAGGTTAACGTTGTGGTTTTGGCTTGAGCTATATATAGGTTTGAGATCCTTGCGACCAGAATGTCTTGGGGGATTCCAAACCCACACACTTAATTTGCTTTATTTTTATCCTATTATGTTCTCTTACACCTTTTGTCTTCCTTGCCTCTCCTCACCCCCCTGTGGCAAGGAACCGTTCTCCAGTTTCTGAGCTTCCTCATGCTGCTTCCAACTATGCAAACTTCCACTATAGATTTGTTTATTATTGTCAAAGTGATAGAATTTGAGACAATATGGATAAATAATGAATTAAAATGCCATGCATGTGCTTGAATTTGATACCCAGGAGTACTGAATAGAAGTACAGGGGCAGAGGGAGAAAGAAGATCGGAGTATCTCCCCGTGTTTCACTTGAGGGTTACAAGGGCTCGTCTGCTGCTTAATTATGTAAAGTTCCACTGGAAAATAAAACAGAACCTGTCCTTGGGGTTGGAGAAAGAAGCATCAAAGCCTGTCTGGAGCAGCGCTGCCCCGCTGAGCCCAGGATGGCCAGGAACATCCATCCAAGGGAAACTTGCCTCTGTCATTTTACCTGGGCATCTCTAAAGGCAAACATTTTTGTTGTTTTTGTCATTTTTTAACCATTTCCATACTGGTAGATCAGTTTAGCTTGTGGCTTGGAGAGAATTGAGTTGGAGGTCGCAGTGGTCCGCCAACCCCTTTGTGCCTCAGTGGTAGCGCTGGGCTCGGTGTGGTCCTGCTCTGTCTCCAGAGCTGTTCAAGCTGCGAAGGACCTGAAGGCTTTTGAGTGCTCTGGTTGTGCTCGTGTCTGCGCTGCTGCATACGCCGTGTTGGGTCATGGAGACTTGTACAGGTGTGAGGCACGTTCAGCAGTCTAGTTCAATATCCTGATTTAATGTGTTTCACTTCAAGCACGTTATTTCAGTCTTACACCGGTGCACGTGAGATCAAGCTCCCAGCATCATTCATTCCCAGGGTTTCAGCGTGGGTTGTACGCACTCGTACACGCTGTACAGAGTGCAGACAAGGTGTTTTTTGGATATATGTTTTGCCAGTGTCTCACGTCATTATCTTGCCATTCACCTTTCTGATAAAGAGAACTTGGAAGTATGTTTGTGATGGTGTCATTGCAGCCGTGGCTTAGCACACGTGATGCAGGAGCCACCCCCCAGGTTCCTCCCTGTTCCATCTCTGCTGGCAAATCCTTCACCTCTGCATGCTCCAGCTTTTCCTTCTGTGAAATGGGCACCTCTGTGCTCACCTGTCTTTGTGAAGCATGTTGTGATCAGAGCACAGAGCTCAGTCTTTCTTACTTGAAAGAATATATTTTGTCCCAGGCATTCCAGTGGGATTTGCTTCCTGGGCACATTTGGGTGTCACGTATGGGGCATGTTCTCACAGAAATTGTGACAACAATAACTTGACTCTTAGCTCTTCAAATACTTTTTTCTCCCCCCCCACTTTTTTTTTTTTTGTTTGTTTTCCTGGGGGGGACCATTGCTAATGATTCATTTAAATGCTGCTTATGGATTTGGCAGTGACTGATGGTGCTGTGAAACCTGATATAGCTACTTGAGCTCAGCAAAGCTATTTAAATTGCTTATTAGCTGTGAGCTGAGCTATTTAAACTGTTGTTTTACTTCAACTTACTAGGCAGCAAGGTAGTGTAAAGTTTTACAAAAGTAATTTACATGTTTAAAAAAATTAATGCCTGTAATTCAGGGGCTGTGAAAACAATGTAAAAAAAAAAAAAAGAGTGTCCAGGCAAAAAAAAAAAAATCTGATTCAGTGCCCATTAAAGTCAATGCAAAGGTTCCTGCTGGCTGAAAACCATTGTATTTGGGTCAAGCCACTGTTAAGGATCTCACTGGACAAATGTTTACTTTAAGAGAACAAATATTTTCCTAAATCACCACTTTCTTCTACCCAGCATATCTGATAACTGCTGTTACCTCAGTAGTCTTGGAGCTTAAACCTGAGCTATTGGCAAACCGCAATCTAACGCATTTCCAGCTGTAGAAATCTTTGGAAATACCACCTGATTTGTCTCTTGGTGTTGCAAGCCAAAGGCTAACACAACCAAGAAAGTGGCTTGCTTGTCTATGGCTCTGATTTTAATGAGCTGTACCTACTCATCTAATAGCTGTGGTCTGATTCAATCTGACCTCAATTTAAGCAGTCTAACCTAACTTTCCAGTTATAAAGATGCTTCAGGTTTAGTTATTAGATGATTTAAGGAGGTACTGGATAGCTGCTTCATCTGTGCTTACATTCTTTTACTATTTTAATGTCTTTATTATTTTGTATTTCCTTATCTTTCCATTACAAAATATTTCTTGTTATGAGGTGTGTGACAAGTATCTAGTTTGGATTAGACCTGTAAATCACTTCATTGACGTTACTTATATTATCTGTTGGATTAAAACTCAACTATTTTAAATACCCTCTAGCAATAAAATTGAAGTATAAGTCTGTTTTATAAATCATATAAAAATGAAAACCAGGCCTCTGAGTGTTAGAAATTCTTGCAGAAAGCTGCACAACAGTGTAGAAGCGTGTGCTATACAGGTTAATGATGAACTAGCTCATAGCACACATTTCTTTTGGCTGAGGTGAGGTGGCTTTTCTGTGCTGCTTCCACAGGGGCTAATGTGGTAAATTAGTCCCCTCCGGCTGGGATCCATCCGTGCCTTCCCCAGGTGGACTTTGAGTCCACACGTTCCTCCAGGAAGGTGGGAAAAGGTGAGTTTCCAAGCAATGAAGTAGCATCTTAAGGGGACTGGACTCATGAACAAAACTACGCCCCTCCTGTAATATTTTCATGAAAAGGTGCAGTTGGGGGCCTGTATTGCCGAGAGCAGTCCTATGTAATGTTCTTATTAATGCAGTGACATTTAAGAGCATCAGGAAAGTCTGCCTTGCACTCTTCCCTTCTGCTGTTAGCAGTAGTAAGGTCCCTCGGCCAACGTACAGCTTTATTGGGGGAGTAAAAGGCAAACAAATGGGAGGATGAGGAAAGAAGAGGGTGAAGGAAGCAGAAGATGTGATGAACCTAGTGTTACAGGAAGACATTAATTTTGGATGGTGTTCAAACTGGCCTTTCCCAGTACCAGCAGTACTTTAGGTACCACGGTGATAAGCTTCGCCTAAGAAGCTCTGTAGCGGGGAATAGCGCGCTGCAGAGGAAGTTCACCTCGGCCATCGTCCAGCTCCCGCGGAAATCCATGGGAGTCTCATGCCGGCTCCTTCCAAAGTTTGAGCCACCTGTCCATGAGGGAAGGGGGCATCCTGGGACCCTGGGAGTGGCGGGCAGATAACGGCACCTGGCTCTCACTGCAAAGCTGGTGTCCCTCAAAGCAGGGCTGGAACAAGTGTATGCCCAAACGCAGCTGTCTTGGTACTGTGAGCTCAGGGACTCTTTTTTAAGGTTTTAAGGTCAGCAGCTTCTGTTCGGTTCCTAGCATAGCTCAGGGGGATAGATAATATCAGGCATCATCCAACTGGTGATGGTGTTCAAGGGACGGGACTGAGGTTTGATAGATACCGAGGCTGTTAATCTCATGATTTTTGAAGCAGCTGGCTGGGGGTGCTTGGTTCTTCACAGCGTTAGTTCCTTATGTAGCTATTCTTATTTGGCAGAGTGGATATAAACGGCTGCTGTTCTGTTGGAGAATTGGGTATCTCTGAGTACAGATACCAGTGTCTGTACAAAATCCAGTGGAAAAGTCAGGTCCAGAGAACTTTGAGTTCTGGAGCAGTATGTTGGGTTCACTGAAATGGATGGGAAAACTTCGTTGACCTCAACAGTATGTATAAAACCTGTTATGTGTAGTTCCTTTCTTACATTTACCATGATTTAAATAAGGTTAGAGGGGCAGGGAGCTTGGTGGGGTGTGGGGCAGAAAAAAAAAAGAGCAAATAGCTAGATCATCGTAAGGATTTGTGTGTGCTTAAGATTTTGGTGTGGTTGCATTCAAGTGAGTGAACAAACCTGTAATGTTGGAGTGTTTCGTCTAAGTCTGCCATCAAGTGAGAGACCTTGTCGCCTCTCTCACAAATATGGGAGAAGTTCGTAACAGTACAGATAGATGCATGTAACTGAATATGGGCAAAAATCTCCTGTGTGAATAAGCTCCAAGGAAAACATAGGATTGGAAGAAATTACAAAACAAACTAATAAAAGAGCAGCAAAAGGAAATAATGAAGGAATGATTGGCATGAAAGATACAATGGGTTAAGAAAAAAAAATTGTAGGATCTGCTAGAGATAAATTCATCAAGTTACAATAGGAAAGATCTGCCAATACCACAACTAGCTTGACTGCCCTGGTGCAAATTTCACCAAAATCTGCTCATGTAGACAATGCTGTAGAAAGAGTGAACAGAAAGAAAATTTAATGCTGAGAGAGTGATCATAGTAAAGTTGCTTTCAGCTACTAACCTAATTAATTAATTATCACTGTTCATTTGATTATCACTTGAGAAAAAACTTACAAATAAAATATCCTCCACAAAGTTGGGATGTCCCTCAAGCCCTTCTTTCTATTTGAAAAGAGGATGGTGAGTAGTTCTCCTGATAACAAAGGCATCATTTGAAATATTAAAAAGAATTATTTGATGTTCAGTTCCTTTACACTGAAGGTAGTTTTAACTGGTTCAAGATCTGACAAAGTGTCTTAAACTGTTCACGCGTATTCCCAGCATGACTGAAACAAGCAGAGAGGAGCAGTGAGTTTGCCGAGAACCCAAGAGCAAGGGCATCAGCCTGGTTTTGCATCTAGATGTTCTGCAGTGCTGTGTATTCATTTTATTCATTCATTTGGCTCTGTTAATGCAGCACCTACAATAAATAGCCGCACCCTTGAACATATATTTAAGGACGCGTAAGCATTTTGAGTCAGCCACTGGTTTTCCTGTTGACTTTGTGATAGGGCATGTGCGAAGTGGGAAGGTCCTCGGTCCTGAAGGTTGCTGCACAGTGCACGGTGCCCTCCCAGTCTCTGCCTGCTTTCACCTTGAATGCTGTCCATCGCGTCTGTGCTCTGTGTGCACTGCAAATACAGTGTGTGACTCGTTTATACCGTGTTTTGGTCGTGGCTCTTTAGGATGTAGATGTGCTCAGGGGAACGTATTTCAATCGTGTTTCTCTGCTAATTCAGCTGTACGCTGTAAAGAGCTGACAATCCTGTTATTAAATCTCAGAATGTGACAAGGGCACTGCCTTCACATGAAGACAGGAAGCATTTAGGCTTGAGCATTAAAGAAGCACTTTTAATGGCAAGAGCAATTAGGCAGGGAATAGACCATTAGTATCAAGGAAGGTTACTGCTGCGCTGTAGCCACACAGCACCCAGCACAGGTTGGAGACGGTGTGAGTAGGGGTTGTGTAATATGTGCTCATGCAAAATGTACAAGATGAGATTGGATGATGCAGTTGATCTTTGATTATATTTTTGATGACACATCCTAGCTGCTCTCTGCCTGTTTGTAAGAGAGAAATCTGCCCACTGCTGCTGGCTTGGATGCTCTGTGCTTAGCTCATGTGTGACATGAGTAGCTGGCTGCTTACTCCTCATTGACGTAGCAACTATTACGAGGCTCTTGGACCCTCTTGCATCACTTGGAAATGCTTCGTAATGGTAATTTTGCCACTGGGGTCAGGATTAAAATGAAGATAATATTTTAAATAATTGATGCTTGAGGCGCTTTAGGATTTGTTTAAAAAAAAAAGGGATATTGCTAGATGACATCACTAAGTGGGACAGCCTGCTTAATGACTCATAGGGAAGCAGGAGGCTCTGCTGTGTAGGTGTTTTAGGATTTGTGGGCTTCATGTTGAAGGCTGGCAAGACTGGGAGCTTTAGCTGCAAAACAACTGTGGCTTTGTCATGGAGAAGAGCAAGCAGGCTTGACACGGGGAAAGAGGGCCTGGCAATGGAGGTGTGAGCAGGAGTGGCTGCTGGTCACTGTGCAAAGCTTGTTCACTTCAGTGGCAACGCATCCTCCTTTCCGGCCTCCCCCACACTCTAGTCCGATTTTATTTATTCGGTGTGGCTTATCAAAATGCAAGATTGTAAGAATTTCTGAAGTGACAAACTGTTTTCTTTCTGTCTGGAAGTTTCACTGCAGCGTACAGGATTTAGAAACTTGAACCCTGCTGCAATTCAAAAAGAAATTTTCTGTAGAAGTTGTACTCTTCTGCCTACGCATCAAGGGGCCCGAGAGAGCCTCCAGAGCAAGCGAGGTGGTGTTCCCTGTTAGCTTTTGCAGTATAACAGTAGAAGTCCTGCAACTGCATTCTTATCAGGCGAAGTTTAGTACGTCAGTGCAGCAAGACAGCCAAAGGCCTCTTTGGAATACGTCTAAAAATACGCAGCCAGCTTGTACAATATTTTTTCCTAAAGCTACTTCCAGTTGTACTGAGGATTCTTCCTTGTGGACTGTGAAATGATGTGTATGCCTACCATACTTACTGTATAAATACTTGTTTGCCTCTGCTTAGGGCTTTGCAGTAGATCCTCATCAGGTATGGAATGCTGTATTTTGGGGAGGGGTACAAAAAATATAAATCATGCATGGCTCTGAAGGGAAATGTTACTTTTATTATGTGGAGGTATGAGCATCTTATTTTCAGTGTTCATTACTGATTGTTTCATCCTTGGAAGAAGGACAGGTAGTGTAGCCAGAGCTGGGAGTATTCAGCAAGGCTCTTCCTTTTGAAAAACATAGTACTCAACTGACACACTGTCTCTCCATATTAATTGCATTGCAGTGACCGACTCAAGTTCTTTGCTTTTGGCGAGTTGCTCTGTAATGTGTAACAGCAACACTTTGTTGTTGCCTTTGTTTCATTCCCTGGTTTCATCGGGCTTTTGTGTTCTGGCTTCCCACTATAAATCTGTTGCACACATCTAAAATGTCTCCCTGCAGTTGTTTAAGTGGGAACATGTGATCTGTTTGTGATATTGAAAACTGTCAATGAGAGCATTTGGGGGGGGAAAAAAAAAAAAGGCGAAATGCTCTGAGAGGAGATATGCAAAATGTCACCGACCAGCACCGGGGGCTGTGGGGCGGCTCCGGGCTGCTTGGAGGAGGTGTGGGTAAACCTGGGGAGAGTTGGACACCTTATTACTGTTTATTTTGGTGGTGGTGGTGTCTAAAGACGAGGCAGCAGCTCTGTTCTGGTGGGTAGTCCAGCCACCGGTGCAAAGGTGGCAACAGCGTAGTTGTCCCCCGTCTCTGCCTTGCCATCGCCCGTCTCTAACCGGGGTGTACCTACGCACTGCCCCTCCAGGTAAAGCCCCCACCTCTTACACCTTCACGTAGTCCAAACCCCTCGTTGCCCCAAAGCCGAAATACTCCTCTGTGACCTGTCAGGAGGTTTCTGCCCAGATAGAGCAGCCCCGAGGTCCTCAGGGGTGCAACGTACCCCCAAGGGCACAACTGTTGCCCTTGAGTATACGAGGAGGAGATAAAAGTATCTTTGGACTATACTTAGGTATACGTATAATCCAATGATTGTCATAATAATCCCCTCTCCTCCAGCTGGGGTAGGGAGAAAATTATTATTTTCTGAAACAATAAAGATGATTTAGTTGCCTAAAACTTCACGGCACACATGGAATGAGAGTCCTCTCTTTTCATGATTTTTTTTTTGTGTGTGACAGCTGTTTGTCGCTTATGTAGTCCATTACAGGAGATAGATAATTTTGTGTTTCCCGTTGTTTATAGAAGTGGTCTTTATCAACTTGTATTTAAGGGATCTTCTAAAGGTGCTAATACATAAAAAGGGAGTCTAATTTGGTTTATGGTTCTTTTAAAGACAAACAGATACTGGCTTGGCTGAGAACAGGGATTTGACACTTTACAACACCCATCCAAATTCAAGGAAATTCAGTTAAAAGCTTGAATCTGTAATCTCAGTTACCATGAAACACAATAGCTACAGAGCAAGGGTCCATGCTCCAGGAAGGGAGCTGTTGGTTTGGGAGTCACTTGGCGTAGACGGGGAGGCTGCTTACCTCTTCCCAGGCAGATCCAGAAGTGTGTGCGAGCCCATGATTCCCTGGGGAGTTTTCTTTTCCCTCTGTGCCTCTTCCACCTTCCTCTGTGCTTTGGAGCAGGGGAATGGGTGTTTTGGGTGTTTGTGCGTAACGTGTAATTCCACTTTGTCTTCTGAGAGATCTGAAGGACAAAAAATGTCTTTAAAGTTGCCGTGCAATCCTCAAAGATGTTCCCTGGGCAGAAAGTTCTGAGCACCTGTTTTCCGAGACCTTCAAAATTGCATGTTACGGAAGTTGCATCAGCTTTCAAGGACTTAGTCGTATGCAGCCTGGTGCTCCCAAGAATCTCTCTCACCCTGCTTGGCCTCCCCAGACTTCTCTGCAAAGCCTGCAGTTCTGCAGAGGGCTGTGGGGAGGGCTTCCTTCTTCAGCTGGACCGAGCTCCTCATGAAGCCTGGGGTGAACACCTTTCCTGCGGTTGTGGTTACCTGCTTTTCCCTCTATAAGGAAGGTCTGTTCTGAATTTTTCAGTCTCAGAGCAGTAATCCTGCACATGCATTGTTCAGATCTTTGCAAGAACTTTTCTCCATTGAGTTAGAAATTAGCATTTCAAATTCTGTGGGGGAGAAGTTGCCAAAGTTTTTTATATTTTAAGCTTAGAGTTTGGAACAGACTCAAAATATCTAATCCACTTTGCATTCCCTGTTTGGTCTTTCCTCTCTGCCTTATGAATTGGCATCCTTGTCCTTAAGACATAGAGCAATGTTGTGTGAATCTAGAAGGCTGCTTCTGTGAAATATCAAAGTAACATGGCACTGATTTGCAACACACTTTCAAATAACTGTTAAATTAGCGTAAGTGACGTGAGGTTGTACTGGAAAGAGTTTATGCTCGTCAACTGCTTTACAGGGTGACCTCTGAATTATTGGCCAGAAGAGAAAATAGACACACGACCGCTGGGAACGATTTGGGATGGTTCAGTGCTGCCTGTCATTCCTTAAAAGAATGATTGATTTCCGTGAGGTAAACAGGGCGGTCCAAACTTTGCACCTTGAATCTGAGTTACTTTTCCTCCCTTTCTTTTCTTTTTCTCTCTCCTTTTGGCACCGCTCTTTCCCCCGCGGTGACGTTGGAGCTGCTGCGGCTCCCTGCGGGGAGGACAGCGCAGCTGGTGCCCGGGGCGGCAGCAGCTCCGAGCCCGGGTCAAAGCGATGGCTGGGGAGGCACATGGAAGAACACGGGGCCGGTCTGGGTTGTCTAGGGAGAAGTGGGCAACTGAAATGCTCTTTTGCTGCCTTTCAGGGGTAGTAACTCTTCCTAAAAGAAAACGGTGTTTAAGAGAGATCTGTAATACAAGCCTTACAAGTCAAATCGATTTCATTCTTAGGGTGCTAACGTGTGAATGTGCAAAAAGCATAGTAAGAATTTCTCACCAGTTGGCACCTTATTCTCAGTGGCTGAGTACTTGATCCATTCTGCATACTAACACCAGGCACTAATTTTAGATCACAGGAACTACAAAGAGTGCAGTTTCTACCTCTTGACTTGCTTATAATTGCGGCAAATAGGGGAGACTGGTGCATAAACTTTTTCTCTAGCAGCAAGGGAGGAGTTTGCCTCCACTAGCAAGAATCTCCTACCATGAGAGTGCGCTCAAACCAAATTACTGCGTAATACAAGACAAATTTTTAATCCTATTTTAAAACAAGTAAAAGTTCAGAATTTTGCTCTGAAAATGAAGCAGAAAATCACTTGAGTTGTGTAATATGGCCATTCTAAGTGTAGAAGTCCGTCTAGAATTTATTGAGCTGATTTTGCTTATGTTTGTTTGGTATAAATAAGCAATAACTTAAAGCAGAAGAGGATCAGGTCTCCTGCACGTACTCTCCTGTTCTTTTGAAGGGCGAATTCACTGCTGCATAAATCTCATAAAAGGTTCAAAGCCCCCAGCAAAAGTATTAGTAAAGGACGCAGCCATAAGCAGGTTGTGTCATGTGGGATGTGTGTCAGCCAGACGTATTATCCATCGAGTGCTTTGTTTGCATTCGGTGAATACGGTGAGCGACTGGCTTCGTGTTGAAGTAGCACTGCAGAATTTAGCAATGGCATATCCAGTCGGCAGTGAGCAGGATGAGCCTCTGGTCGCCATCCAGCCGGTTTGTTTTGTTTCACAGGATTGCTGGGGCGTAGCTCTGTCCTTTCCCGCTTGATTCCTCTTTTGGGAGCAGACGTGGAGACAGATAAATGCATATAGTGCATGTATAGTCCTACCCCAGAGACCCTAATGTGCATGGTTTGGGCAGTCCTCCACTGCATTTGCATGGGCCGGGGCTCGGTATGTGGCTACCTTTAAAAATAGGACAATGACTTCAATGTGTTTTCAGCCAGAGAGCAGAGAAGGATTTAGAAAAAAGTACCAGGAAAAGAAACTATATGTATCAGGGCTGCCAACTCACGGGGCAGCTGGTGTATCAAGCAGCAAATAGCGGCAGCTAAATAGGAGCAATGCAGAGTAGCTAAAATGAGGGATGTTATCCCCCGGCTATCACAACGGCGCTGGACTCCAGCCGAGGACCCAGCACGCAGCCGGCTTCATCGATAACTGCGATACCCGCAGGCCCTCGAGCCTGCACCGAAGGGGAGTCCTGGGAGGGAGCCCAGCCCCAGCGTGCTGGCCCATCCGAGCCCATCGCTTTTATCCCAGTTCATGGAAAAATTATTTTAGATCATGTCATCACTTTAAACATTTTGGTAAGTGTTAATATACTTTGAGTGCAGTGGAAATAATCACCATATGGCTGTAAGATTTGCCATCTGTCCAGTGATGCTGAAATACAATTAGTCCGTGTAGTCCATTTATCAATCTATAAGTGACAATATTCATGGTCCTGGCAACTTGGGCTGCTGACAGAATCAGCACTTGTGTAGGCCTACCTGTCTGGCCTTATTAAAATCAATATATTAATGAGATGGAAAAAATCATGTCGTTCAGTTGTGTCCTTCACCTTTGACAGAAAGCAAAGAAGTCTATATTGGTGTAAATGAGACTGAGGAAAGGGTATGCCTTAATTTTTGTAGCACTAATTGGATTTTTATGTCTAATAGACCTTAATTTCATAGGTCAAAGCCAGATTTACTTCCAGTCTTTCAATCAAGAAATGCCAGCAGGGCGGAGTATGTCACAGGGAAAAAATTATTATTAAATCCTCTCCTGTTGTATTAACTTCAAAGGCACAAAAAACTAGATGTTAGAAACATGAGAAATGTGATCATTAGCATCATACAGGTAAGATTTTATTTTTCCAAGATTTCTTATTTGACTTTAGAAAAGTGAGAAGATGGCTTTTCATCAGACTGCATAATTTTTTGAAAAAAGGTCAAGGCCTTTTTACTTTAAAATTACTAATGATCTGACGCTATAAGGGGTCTGGCTTTTGACTGCTCCTATAAATCTAGCCCCTGGCAGCTGTCCCAGCCTGGCTGCTCGGGACTGTTACCTCCTTAAAACTTGGGTTAGATTTGTAATGGGCAATGTATATCCAGAAAATAACTTGAACTTTGAATTTGGTTTTATATACTACCTGGACTCAACTTGCATAATAAGTTTATAATGAGGATGTGTGCTATGTTTTGTTTGTTCTACAGATTTTCAGCCAGCCCACACTAATTTTTGAGACTCTGCTGACATGAGAATGTCATTTTTTTTTTCTTATTTGCATTATAGCTTGTAGTTATGGAACCTGCATTGCCTGAAAAATGCTGATACTTGAAATTAAATCCTCCCATAGCCCACACCTCATATAACCTGTACCTCGCATAACCCACAAAGCTGGAGGCGTTGGCATGCAGAAATCAAAAGTGCCAAGGGAGCAGGACTGCAGGGATCAGAAATAGGTGGCTGCTGAGGTTCAGGAATTTCTGGGATAAGTTTCTCCCAACAGTACCTCCAAATATCCACAGCTTGCGGTGTTAGCAGGTTGTAGGGGTTTAGTTTTGTGTTTTTACTGGTATGGGGTTTTGTTTGTGGCAAGAGAGTAGTGGTTTTTTTGTTTTGTAGATACTGTGTTTCTCATGAATAACCTTTTGGTTAAGTTTTTCAGGTTTAGTAGTTGTAATCTCCTGAGCTTCAGAGAGAAACAGAGGATCTTCACTTTTGCACTGAGGTTGCTGACAGCTTTTTGTACCAACAAATAAACGTACATATCTGAGAACTGTAGTGTAAATCTGAGGACAACAGATGGTGTTACATTTTTAAAGATTAAAGTGAATAACGTTAGCTTCTAAATGTTTGAAATTTCCTTTGTATTTTTAACTTGAAGCAGAAGAAATGTGTCATTTTGTGATCTTATTGGCTGCTAGTAAACATATTAGTTTCAAGAACTGTGTCCCCACATTCCTTAGAGAGGTGCTGCCTGTGTGCTAGCAGCAACCAAAATACTCTGGTTGTTGATTCTATTAGTCTATTAAAATCACCAGAAAATGGAAATCTGTTTTTTTCCAGATAGTCTGATTTTAAACTGCGTTGAGTGGGGAATGACGCTGGCTTTAGACGCGCTCGTTTGTGCCCGACACCTTGCCCTTTCCCGACTGCAGCTCTGTGAGGGTCCTGGCTGTGAGCACGGGGGATGCGCTTGTGCTGGAACCTCTCTTTGCTGTTTTTAATACACAGTCTTATGTGCTCTTGACTACATTTGGTGATTTTTGTCTTCTAGATGGTTTGCTCTAGAAGGAGGCTGGTAGCAACACATCTGTCTGACCATGGCAGTGCTGTTGCCAGCCCGGTGCTGTTCTCAGCACGGGCAGGTTGATACATGTACCCAAAACCCAGTGCGGGCGTTGGTTTGCATCTTCTTGATCTCTTACAGAGCAAATTAGTTATTCTTTAATTGCTTTCAATTTTTACATGCTTAAGATTCATTAAAGGCATGCACCCTTGTATTAAAGCATCTGTTGGCACCCTTTTTCTTGCAGTCTAGTACAGCACTCGGACCTGAGTGTTTTATTAGCCCAGGTGCTCTGGCAGCATCTCCGGTCACAGCGTGTACCAGCACAGGGCGCACGCCGTGCCCTGCCAGTGCTGCCGGCACGCGGTGGTGGCCGCCGGGACAAGCAAAGCCCAATCGCTTGCTTCTGACGTTACAGCTGGTAGAATTCCTTATTTGGTCCTTCGGGCAGTAGATCAGAGAGAGTTATACAACTTGTTCTTTAAACTGAACTGATGGGCATTTTTTCCCCTCCCTAGTGTAAGTGGAAGAAAAGCCTCAGGGGAGAGCATTTGAATAGGGCATGGGAAAGCATATCGATAATTACATGCATGGATTGGTGCACAAAAGTACTCCCCTCCAAGGATCTGCTTAGTTCTGTGGCGTTTGAAATAATGGAGTGTTTAATCATATTATTTTGCAATAGCGAGGCTTTGATTACGCTACTGATTAAAATCAACTTTTCAGATTTCTTTGTGTGACCATAACCTCGTCTGCCATGCAAATTCTTGGGAGGAGGAAACATCCTAAACATAAAAATGCTGCCCTGGTGGTGCCAGTGGGCTTTACGTGCACAAACACACGTGTGGTCTTTCACGTCAATCTTCTGTTTGTAGGTACAGTGTATTTTGATCATATATCCCCCGACATTGAATCCTTTCATCTTTTAAGTAAACACCAAGTAGCGCACACAGCCTCCAAGTATCCCCAGCCTTCTGCCACACAGAAGATGTGGTGCAAAGGATTAATAATCTGCCAGTGGGCTTTACGTGCACAAACACACGTGTGGTCTTTCACGTCAATCTTCTGTTTGTAGGTACAGTGTATTTTGATCATATATCCCCCGACATTGAATCCTTTCATCTTTTAAGTAAACACCAAGTAGCGCACACAGCCTCCAAGTATCCCCAGCCTTCTGCCACACAGAAGATGTGGTGCAAAGGATTAATAATCAAGCCTCCGCTACCACGCTGAAGCATTTTCCTTTGCTGATTTACAGATGCAAAATAAATTACTCTGTTCCTCCAAAATTACGTCCACATTATTTTCTCCTCTTTGGTCATTTCTCACCACTGCTAACTCTGGGTGTGTATGGTGACCGATGTGGGGTGAGGAGGCCCGGGAGCGACTGGGGCTGCTGGCACCGCATCGCCCCAGCAAGGCCAGTGCTGGGGGCCGCTGGGCAGCGCTTGCGGGGCAGGCGAGGGCTCTGGGGAGCGCTGCCGCTTGTTTTTGGGTGGTGCTCGAGGAGCCTGACGCAGTTCAGATCTGTACGCTGCCTCCTTATTTCTCCCTTGTAAAACCAGCCCCCACGGTGTTTTACCTGTGCATGAGAAAACGCACGGTGGCACGGAGCTGTGGGTTCGGTCGGGCTGCTCTGACAGCAG
>NW_010534499.1:524-741 GCF_000687285.1 Phaethon lepturus | reverse complement strand
TGGATGTGGTCGCTCTCCTTGCACATGGGTTCCACCTCCTGTAACAGGAAAACGGGGTCAGGGGGCTGCAGAAGGGGCCCAAGAAGGCATTGGGGACGAGCAAGGGCACTTGGGCGGCCGTGCGAGGGTGTGCAACGCCATGCAAGGCGGGGTGAGGGTTGTGCAAGGGCGACCAGAGGCTGTAAAAAGGCCGTGCAAAGCTGTGTGAGGCTGTGCA
>NW_010534499.1:0-277 GCF_000687285.1 Phaethon lepturus | reverse complement strand
GGCGGGGCCGCGTGAGGCCACACAGGGGCCACGTGAAGCCACGAGGGTGCTGGGAGGCGGCGCGAGACCCGTGCAAGGGCAGTTTGAGGCCGTGCGAGTTTGCACAAGGCTGTAGGACACCACGCAAAGGCCACAGGTCACTCCGTAAGGACCACAGGAAGCCGTGAGGGCGCTGGGAGGTGGCGCGAGGCCTGTGCAAGACCTGCGTGACGCTCACGTGAGGCCACGCGAGTCTGCGCAAAGCCAGGCAAGGCTGCAAGACGCCACCCGAGAGCCC
>NW_010534498.1:0-2467 GCF_000687285.1 Phaethon lepturus | reverse complement strand
GTCTGGGGGTACCTTTGGGGATCGCCGAGATTACATGCTGCCGCAAGGGAAAAAGGAGTTTAGCAGCTGTGCGCGGGTGTAAGGTCCGTTCCCTCGCTCTTCCACCCTGAGAGACGGCCGGGGGAGCCGCCGTCCCTCGCCCCGGCGAGGCGCTGCCTCATCCTCTCCTGAAGCCAACCCGAAAGGTCGCCGCCAAGGACGTCCGCAGTCCAAGGGAAGTCACTTATTCACCGCCCAGCCCTGAGCGGCCCTTGGGAAGTGCTGGGAGCAGGAGGGGACTCTCCCTCTCCCAGAATAAAGCATCCCGGGTACTGGAGAGAACTGGGTGTACAGTGGGAACTGGCCAGGCACTCTCTGGGGCAGCTGCTTGCCTCAGGCACCCACCCGCGAACCGGGGTCAGAGCTGGCACGCTCCGAGTTTGGAAAGCCGGGGCTCGGGAAGGGAGTGCTGGTCCCCTTTGGCAGTGCCTTAGGTGGCTGAACCCAAGCCCTGACCCGATTGTAACTGGAGCTTAACTGGTAAATGCCTGAAATTCCAGACTAATAACCCGGTGCGGGGACAAGGCGAGGGCTGTGTGTGCTGCGGAAGGCTGCCGGCTTAAGGGGAGGCTTGTGCTCGGCCGGGGCTCCGGTTCCCAGCTTAGCATGGACTTAGCTGCGCCAAGCGCCAGCGGCTCAGGAAGGAAGGGCCGTGCCGTGACGGCCTCCTGCTCTCCGTCCTCCCCCCAGATAAAATCTGTGACCAGATCAGTGATGCCGTCCTGGACGCCCACCTCAAGCAGGACCCTGACGCCAAGGTGGCTTGTGGTGAGTCGCTCCCCGGGGACATGGGGTGACACCGGCACTGGGGGGTGATGCCAGCGCTGATTCTCTTATTCCCTCCCTTCAGAAACGGTGGCGAAGACGGGGATGATCCTGCTGGCAGGGGAGATCACCTCCCGGGCCGCTGTCGACTACCAGAAGGTGGTCCGGGACACCATCAAGCACATCGGTTATGACGACTCTTCCAAAGGTATGTGGCCAAGGGGGTTACCAGCTCGCCACCAGCATGTGATTTGGCACACCGGGCTCACCGCAGCCTCTGCTTTGCCCCAGGTTTCGACTACAAGACCTGCAACGTGCTGGTGGCCCTGGAGCAGCAGTCGCCCGACATCGCCCAGGGTGTCCACCTGGACCGCAGCGAGGAGGACATTGGTGCCGGGGACCAGGTGAGTTGCTGTGCCGTGTGAGCCACCGCGATTCAGCTGGAGGGGCCGGTTCAGCCAGAGGAGTCATGGCTCCATCACCCCCTCCCTCTGCCCAGGGCCTGATGTTTGGCTATGCCACGGACGAGACGGAGGAGTGCATGCCCCTCACCATCGTCCTGGCCCACAAGCTGAACGCCAAACTGGCCGAGCTGCGGCGTAACGGCACCCTGCCCTGGCTGCGCCCTGACTCCAAGACGCAGGTGAGGGCCCTGCCAGACCTTGCTGGGAGTCCCGGCACCTTGGGTGTCCCAAAAAAAGCTCTCCTGAGTCCCTGACCCTCCCACCTCGTCCCCTGACTGTCCCAGTGTTCCCCTGGCAGGTGACGGTGCAGTACATGCAGGACCGCGGCGCTGTCATCCCCATCCGGGTGCACACCATTGTCATCTCGGTGCAGCACGACGAGGAGGTGTGCCTGGACGAGATGCGGGACGCGCTGAAGGAGAAGGTGATCAAGGCGGTGGTGCCGGCCAAGTACCTGGACGATGACACCATCTACCACCTCCAGCCCAGCGGCCGCTTTGTCATCGGCGGCCCCCAGGTACAGCAGCTTTCCTGGCATCGCCGTGCCAGTGCGGCGGTGGTGGCACAGCGGTGATGGCGTTGTCCCTCGCAGGGCGACGCTGGTCTGACCGGCCGCAAGATCATCGTGGACACCTACGGGGGCTGGGGGGCCCATGGTGGCGGTGCCTTTTCGGGGAAGGATTACACCAAGGTGGATCGCTCGGCCGCCTACGCCGCGCGCTGGGTGGCCAAGTCCCTGATCAAGGCCGGGCTGTGCCGCAGGGTGCTGGTGCAGGTGGGTGCAGGCAGCCCTCCCCCTCCCCACGCTTGCAGTGCGGGGCTCCTTGGGGCTTAATCTGTGCCCCTCATAGGTCTCCTACGCCATCGGGGTGTCCCACCCCTTGTCCATCTCCATCTTCCACTACGGCACTTCCCAGAAGAGTGAGCGGGAGCTGCTGGAGATCGTCAAGAAGAATTTCGATCTCCGTGGTGCAGGTGGGTGCAGGCAGCCCTCCCCCTCCCCACGCTTGCAGTGCGGGGCTCCTTGGGGCTTAATCTGTGCCCCTCATAGGTCTCCTACGCCATCGGGGTGTCCCACCCCTTGTCCATCTCCATCTTCCACTACGGCACTTCCCAGAAGAGTGAGCGGGAGCTGCTGGAGATCGTCAAGAAGAATTTCGATCTCCGTCCCGGGGTGATCGTCAGGTAACGGGCGCCGG
>NW_010534497.1:445-771 GCF_000687285.1 Phaethon lepturus | reverse complement strand
ATGCCAGTACTGGGACAGTGTCCTCCTGGTGTTGATGCTCATCAACTTGATTTCTCACATGGATGCTCGCCACCCAGAGCGATGCCCATCTACTCATCCACTCAAGGACCATCCCCAGCCCTGTTCAGCCACTGCTGGGGTGGGCAAGGGCTGCGTTAACCCCCCGCTGCTCTGCCTCTGTGCAAATGAGCGCAGCCAAGAGAGATATGCTGCAAAGCCAACACTCAACTTGTGTAATGAATTAAGGAAGAAATGGGGTTCTGGGAGAGGGTGGGGGCTGGAATTAAGGAAGAAATGGGGTTCTGGGAGAGGTTGGGGGCTGGAGC
>NW_010534497.1:0-313 GCF_000687285.1 Phaethon lepturus | reverse complement strand
GAGCGGTGGGTTAGGGGTAGCGTTCCTCGTTGGCTGTCTCCATGTCAGCCTCCCTCTGCACAAAAAACTGCAGCTAGCCCAGTGGCATCTGCAGGGCCGCCCGCTCCCGCCCCTCCTGGGCCAGCTTGGTCATGCGCTCCCGCTCGGGCTGCTGCTTGGCTGTGATGGGCACCGAGTCCTCCTGCTCCTGCGGTGGGATGGATACAGCAGTGAGGCCCCGCCAGGGCCTGAGGCATAGCAGGGAGTCAGTGGGAGGCTGCGGCACATGCTGCGGCATGTGCAGCTGCTCTGGCAGCCCCTGGTGTGGGGTTTG
>NW_010534496.1:746-1320 GCF_000687285.1 Phaethon lepturus | reverse complement strand
TTATTAACGGCAACCGCGCACGCAGGCATCACATCTCTGTCTTCGGCGCTTGCCTGCATTTGATCTCTTAGGTGGAACCGCTTGAATCAGGGATGCGCCTGGCCCGTGTGGAGCCGCTCGTTCTGCCCGTAGCGTGCTAATCGTAGTAGTGGAAGTAATAATACTAATGGCAGTGCTGTCACGGGTGGGATGTTAAAACCCACTAGTGCCACAGCTCCCAGCGGAATCCTAAAAGGCTCTATAATTAAGTCACAACGCAGAGCGGGTGCGAATGGGAGATGCAAGAAGAAAAGACACGGGCAGTATGACTTCAGTGTGGGCACTCGAGGAGCCCAGGTTTACAAAACTTGGAGGCGAAATGGCACGGCACGAGGCGGCTTGGAATTTCTTAAGACTCGTGGGAGAAAAACAAAGGGCAAAGAAGCGGTGTAAGCTAAAGGTACAGCCATGGGTGTGCAGCACAGAAAAAAGGGGACCTGCTGCAAAGGTATCCGGGAGGAAAGAAAACCGATGCAATACAACAGGGAGGGGTGTGAAACCAATGGTGTCAGCTCAAAAGCCGTTGGGGTACTTC
>NW_010534496.1:0-715 GCF_000687285.1 Phaethon lepturus | reverse complement strand
AGAAGGGAAGAGGGGAAAGGAAGGGAACGGAAAAAAACTGGGTGACCAGGAAAAGACTAAGTTCTTTAAAAAAAGAGTTCTTCATAACCAGTATACAAATGAATGTGTGAAAAACTAAATTTGTATTAAGAAGGGGTGTGAGTAACAGGCAAGAGAATTAGCAGTGATTTATTGCCATACTGGCAATTCCCCGGGGAAAGATATGTGCAATGGAGAAGAATAAAACACTGAAAAAAGTCAAGTGTGAGTATTAAAATGTATATAGGGAGAGAAACATGATTTTGGCAAGTCTCATAAGTTAGTATGACCTTAGCCACTAGTAAAATAACAGCACAGATAGAAAAACCTTATATCTCCACACAGCTAAGAGATAATGGAGCAAGAAGCAATAAACAATATAATTTAAAGAGAAAAATCACTGCGGAGTGACTGCCTTTGAAAACAGCAATTAAAATAGATTATTTGATCAAAATACGCCAAATACTTCTACACAGGAATAATGTTATTCCCAGGCAGCCCTCCTGAGTTCAGTATAACTTTCTGCAGCTGGGAAGGCGTTTGCGTCTATAAACGTTGGTGGGATCAGAGTACTTGTGGGTAACGGGAATGCAGCTCCGGGACGCGAAACGTGAGGCCAGAGCCCCAGCATCCGTTCGTGGGGCCGTGGCGGGCTGCGCCAGTTGTGGGAGAGAAGAGCTCACCTATTTAGATTCCC
>NW_010534495.1:0-2736 GCF_000687285.1 Phaethon lepturus | reverse complement strand
TTACGTTGTCTGTCATTCACAGAGTTTTTTGATAAATTAGTTGGAACTTCGACGGCAGCCTTTTGCTCCGCTCGGTGCTCCCGGCACCCGGAGCGGCCGTTTGTCTCCGGCAAGGTGACTCCTGGCCATTCCCGCCCCAAGGAAATGCTCCCTTTGTCAAAGGGGGAAGCAGCAGGCGCAAGGGCTGGAAGGAGCCAGCCACGGTCCCTGTGGCGTTAGGCGGTTGTGTTGGGCTTTGTGTGCCTCTGGCTTTGCTGTTGTTGTTTGTTTTCTTTTCTCCTCTGCCTCCTACAGCTTTAAAAATTAACTTGCCTTGGGAGTTTCTCAAAATCTTTTCCTTGCTCTGAAATGATGGATAAGCCATGTAACTGATTGTCATGGCCCTGGAGAGGATAAACATCTTCTGCAGTTTAAAATGAAACCTCCTCGCTTCTTGGTTAATAAGTGTTGAAAGAAGCATAAATAGAAATAACACAGGATTTCCATGACTAACAAGATGACCACATCAGTGAATGTTGTTTGGGGTTAAAAATGACTCAGCTTTTGCTTCCCTAGGGTAAGATGTTTTATCCCAGCGCAGGAAAGGCTGCCAGCAGTACTTTGAAGGTCTGGCAAAGTCGACGTAGCCTGGATTGTGAACTGGGAAGTGTTTGAATGCATAGTTAAAAAAAAAAAAAGCCCTAAACTCCACTCCATGTGTGCAGATTTCTCGAAGATAAAGGAGCCCACAGCTTTATCCAGCTTGTGCTGACTCTTTTCTTTTCAAAAGCCTTTTCAGATGTTTTCACTTTTCTGCTTGCTTTGTTGAAAGATGTAAAAATTTAAGACAACCACAAAGTAAACATTTCAAAACTTTCTATTCTGAAAATTAGTGACATTTTCAAAATCCCTTGAATTCCATTTCTGCATTACCAGAAACGATGATGTTTGGGGTTTTTTTGATTGACAAATTTTCCAGGCAGGTTTTTGTTTATTGATAACCTTTCTTTTATTTTTCAAGGAAAATAGATTTATTATTCAGTAGAAACACTAGATAAGTAGATGTCTTGTCAAAATAAAGCAGGTTTTCTTTATTAGAGTGAAATAGTAATGAACTCATCTGCTTCCAATATTTATAAAGAGTAGGGAAGGCCATTAATTCTACTGCTTGTGAATAAAACCATCTGTGATTTCTTTCCATTTGATGTGTTTTGGTTTTAATATACATTTTTCACAAATAAGTGCAGGGATTTTTTGTGAAAATGTCACATTCAGAATCTCATAAAGAAAGAACGCAAAGAGGGGGAAACGAAATGTTTTGTTAGCTAAGTAATTTCTCACCTTGCACAGAGAATAAAATTCATGCCAACTTTAACACATTAGGCGACAGAATTACATGTTCAGCTCTAATGCAATCCATGACATGTAACAAGGCAAATAGAGTATGTTTGGAAGTTTGTTTTCCTTTGGGAATCACACAGTACATTTAACCTAATCTGTCCTGACACTTGAATTATAACATTATGAGCTTCTTCAGGGAAGCAAAACGGTAGATGCCTCTTTTTAAAGCAAAGCAGAAGTTAATAAAATGGGCGATGTGTCAAGGAGAAAAAGCCCTATCAAACCGTAGTGCAATTCTCTGGAGGAAACAGGTTCTAGGTTGGGGTTTTTTCCACCAGAAAAGCTGGAAATTCTCGTGACATACTTCTACTAAGGGTGAAATTTGACCTCTAGAATTTTGCTCGATTAAACCAAAAACTGCGAGAATACCCCAAGTGGGACCACTTTGTAGTTTGACTTGTGAGTGTTGGATCTTAAATTAAACTGAGCAGTCATCCAGCTGCTCTGCCAGATCTTACTTTACAGTCTTCCCACCAGCTCATACGACGGAGACCGTACCGTATTGTAGCTTTCCAAAACTATACCTGTACACGTAAAGGAGCGGGTATAATCTGCGTATGATCTGCATATAATCTGGCATAAAATCTGCCAGATCTTACTTTACAGTCTTCCCACCAGCTCATACGACGGAGACCGTACCGTATTGTAGCTTTCCAAAACTATACCTGTACACGTAAAGGAGCGGGTATAATCTGCGTATGATCTGCATATAATCTGGCATAAAATCTGCCAGATCTTACTTTACAGTCTTCCCACCAGCTCATACGACGGAGACCGTACCGTATTGTAGCTTTCCAAAACTATACCTGTACACGTAAAGGAGCGGGTATAATCTGCGTATGATCTGCATATAATCTGGCATAAAATCTGCCAGATCTTACTTTACAGTCTTCCCACCAGCTCATACGACGGAGACCGTACCGTATCGAAGCTTTCGAAAACTAGACCTGTACACGTAAAGGAGCGCTCTGCCACTCGCTGGCCAAGATGGGCTGCTGATAGAAAACGTCCCCACCAAAGTCCAGGTAGTCCTCTCTGAGGGGCTGTTACAGCAGTGGCCCTGTCAGTGCTGCAGGCTCAGCTGAGCGGGACTCGGCAGGGTTAGCCACAGTGACCTCTTTGAAGGTCCCAGCTGAACATTCATCGTTCAACAGGACGGAAGAAGATCCTCAGGGGTTCCTCCGAAGCAAACACGAGGGAGTGAAGAAACCTGAAGTCAAGTGACGCGCGTCCTCAGCCGAAGTCCAAGAGCTCCCGGTGCTTCGGAGCAGGCCGGGCGCTATCCCAGGGAGCGGTAACCGGTGCCGGGCGGTTTCGCACGCTGGCAGAGTGGGGACCCGTCAGCCGTGCTGCCCG
>NW_010534494.1:19892-20179 GCF_000687285.1 Phaethon lepturus | reverse complement strand
CCTGGCGCGGGAGCGAGGCCGCGCGCGCGGCCCCGTCACAGGCCTGCTCCCCTTGCAGGGGAAAAACCGTCGCGAGACAAACACACGGTGGTCTCCCCTTGCAGCCTCCTCCCTAGCTTAGCTTGTTAAACAGCTCTTTGATGCTCCTTGTCTTTATCGCAGTCAAGTCTGTGTTTGACGTTTAAATCATCTGTGCTGTGAAGCTGCCGTACGGAGCGAGGGCCGAGCGGGACCCCCACCCGCAGCTCTCCGGCAGGACCCGTTTTCTCCGCTGCCTTGCCCCGACC
>NW_010534494.1:19271-19726 GCF_000687285.1 Phaethon lepturus | reverse complement strand
ATTTTTCCTCTGCTCTGGATGAGGCTGCAGAGAGCAGGAGAGGTGACCTGCACAGCATCACCGCCCGTCTGCTGCCCATGGGAGGAAGAAGTAGTCGTCGTTTGTTTTAAAGCAATGACTATATTTCCCTCAAACCTCCAAGCAGAGGATGGGGAAAGGTTTCTTGGAGCAAGTCCTGACAGGGAGTTGTGTAACGTTAAATGCAAGATTATACTGGAAAGACATGAAAAGGAGGCTGAGCATCAGCAAACTGTGTCCCATCTGCTTCAGCTGAACATACTTTTCCGTAGTTTCCTCCTCCATCCATTTCAATTTTTTTCCAGAGCCTTTCAGCTTAAACTATTCCTCTCCACTAGACAAAAATTTTGGGGGGCAAAAAAAAGAACCCCAGCCTTTAGTCCCCCTTTTCTGTACCCAAAAAGCCACGGCGCGAGCGCCAGCGCCCAGGTGCAGAT
>NW_010534494.1:9344-19239 GCF_000687285.1 Phaethon lepturus | reverse complement strand
GCCCCGCTCCCCGGGCTGCAAACGCCGCACCCACGACAAGCTGGCAAGGACCCGGCCACGGGGGCTCAGACCCACCGGGCAGCACTTAACCCAGGAGCACGTGTGCTCCAAAAAGGCACCTTCCCCATGCTAAGTGAGATGCCTAACAGCTCGCTCCAGCCATGGGGGAGCCTGCCCGGGGTGCAGGGAGGCATCTGCGGGGAGCAGTGCCCGCCGAGCCTGGCTCCCAGCGTGACTCACGTCCCGGCCGGCGGCTGATGTCAGCGCCCAGAGAACAGAAGCCCTCTCTGTGGCTCCGGCAGCACGAGAAGGAGGTTTCTGTGCCCAGCAAGGTTTCTCGCCTGAGGGACGCTTGTGCTTTAACTCCCTCCTGACAACGGCACACCAGCCTCCAGTAACCTCAGTACTGGGTTGGGAGAAGCGCAGGGTTTGCAGTTCCCACCCGGACACTCACACCCAGCCCGCGGCTAAATGCTCTTTGATTAGAGCCTCTCCAGACCAGGGCTGCTGCTGCAATACAGCGCTCCGAGCACAGAGGCAACCCGCAGTAACGCTCCTACGCACCCTTGAAACGCAAAAATGCTCTCATGCTCCTATGAAACGCCAACAGCGGTGAGGTTCGCATCCTTTTTGGAGAGGGCTAGAGCCCCGCTGCCACTTAGCCTGCCCGCCAGCACCCCTCCCCGCCACGCTTCCTGCTGCTCCGACAGCCATAAGAGATGCATCGGCAGAGCTGTGCAGCACCGGGCTCACGGCAGGCTGCAAAACTCAGCCAAGAAGCCGAATTCCCCAGTATGGTCCCTGCACGCTGCAGGCTGTGGTGCCAAATCCTTTCGCACTCTGGGACACCGAGACAGGGCGGAGGTCCACACCGAAGAGGTGCAGCATCCCTGCGCCCCGGGCTCCTCATTCGGACACGAATCCAGCCACCTCCTGAGTCATCTCCACCTTCTCGTCTCCAGCTGCCCCAGGGTACAAACACAAACTGCAAGGGGGTACCAGTGCCAAGCAGGGGAATTGCTCCTGGTTTCGGCTGGGGAGAGTGAAAATGCAGCCAGACTTTGGGACCGAACAGCCAAGGGCAGGATCGAGCACGGAGATTTGTAACACGATTTTGCTGAAATCCAATAAGAGTCGAACCTGGTGCTTTGGTTCAGCCAAATACCAGAACTGGCTGCCGGGAATTTACTGGAAACCGTGATTTAACAGAAGGCACCAGTGATGCAATCCTAGTGTGCACACCAAGCACCAGCACACGCTGCAGGGAACTGGTGTCATGACTTCCTACCACAAAACATCTCTTCTTTCATATCTAAATCTCCGCTTCGCAAAACTCTGCATGCATTTACAACAAAATACTGGGCTACTCTGATTTTTCACTGCTTTTTAGCCACACTACTATTATTTTTTTTTATTTCCATCTCTAGGTCTATGAGGGATCTGCTTACAGGAATGGGAGAGAGGAGCTAAGACAGTGGTACCAAAAAGTACCTTACAGCGAAGGATGCTCCGCAGATCTCGCCCCAGCCACATCCTCCCGAGACGTGCTGCAGCCCTGCATCACAAAAACAAGCACTTCCCATCAAAAAGGGACAGCAGTAGAAAATGCCAGAGCTCCTCTCAAAGCCCATCCCTAATACTTGAGTCTTTCAAGCATCAGAAGAGAATTTAATCCACTTTACAACTAGCATCAGATAACAGTGACATTAAAAAGCAGTCAGAGCAAAGCAGCGACTGCTCTTTGAGGCTAGTAAGTAGAAATAAATTAACTGATTTCTTTATATTGAAAGTTCCTCTCTATGGACTAAGATCAAGGCCTGCTAAAGCTTTTGACAGCTCTGCCCATCAGCCATGTGTGCATTGAGGTTAAACAGAGATTTACACTCACAGAAATTCCTAAAAAACTCAGATCTTTGGATCCAGATTACAGATGTAGCCAGACTTTTCAGAAGTTCAACTCAAAAAATGTCAGAAGAGCCAGATATAATTAGACTTTTTCTAAATTTCTATATATGGTGTAAATCAAGAGGCAAGTCACTGGCATTATGGGAAACTTGCCAGCAGAAAAACAGAAAATAAACTCTTTACTTGTGTGGTACTATTCACTTTACAGACACATAATGCAGGCTGGGCTTTAAAGGCGACATAATTTTGCAGCATTATGTGGCTCTAAAACTTTCATTCTGGTATTCAATGTCTAATGTAACTTAATGTTTATAAAGTGACGTTTCAAATCTCTCTGCTGTCACCAGAAATGCCTCCATGGCCAACACGAGGTTTTGGGGATGGATTTAGGTACGCTAATACAAACCATTGCAAAGATTTCCCCGTTGCTCAAAAGACCGAAGAGGTGGCGGAGATTATAAACCGATTTTTCCTAACACAGTGCTTATGGCTCAATTACAAACGGCTCCGAGCTGCGATGGCAAAGCCAGTCACAGCAGATCTGCGCGATGGCAAAGCCAGTCGCAGCAGATCTGCTCCGTGACTGCGCGTTCGCGGGAGCCGTCCCCGGTTTGCGCCGCAGCCCCTCAATCGCGGCGCGGGCAGAGCGATGGCTGCTCCGCTCAGCCCCGCGTCGGCACAGAAGGCTATTTTTATCACGAGGAGATGTCGTAAGCGCGTGGGGGACAGGGGGAAGGGAAAGAAGGTGGAAAGAGGAAAAAAAAAATTTAAAAAAAGATTAAGTATTTATATACCTTGCCAGGTCACATAAGAGAGGTGGTGCCTTGCCCCACGCTGTGGCCAGGGACACCCGTCCTCACACCGCGGCCACGCCGGGGTTCAGGCACGGCATGGAGATGACGCTGTACGACTTCAGACACCAAACCCAAACCAGCCAAACGCCCCCTCCCACCCGAAAGGCAGCGGGATGCTCCTGCACACACCGGAGCACCCCGTGCCCGCCAGGCACTGCTGCCGCGGGGTGAGCTGGGCAGGTGAGCCCGTCCTGCGTCACCACGCTCTCCTCTGGCGCGCGGTCAAAGCCCCGCGAGTTATTGCTGATACACCTGGGAACGGTCGCTCCCATCATGCGGGTTCTCTTACTGCCCGGTGAGCTCGGTTTCCTCTGGCACCACAGCTTACGCGAGCGTCGTCCGTCCACCTCCCCCTCCGGCTCCTCAGCGTCGTGGACAACCTCAGCCAGAGGCAGCTCCCTGGAGTCACTCAACGCTCCACTCCTCCTTGCTTATAAAGCAATGGCGTAATTTACACACTTAAAAGCCTGCCTCGTCCCTGCTTTCTGCAGAACCACCCCTCTAGCAGGGGGCTGCCTCTTTTTTCTCTCCGAGGGGCTGACATCTGCCTGCTCTTACCTTACACTCAACCGTACTGCCATCCTGCTCTGCGTTTGTACAGGGCTTAGCACAGTATCACCTTGACCACCCGCAGATCTTCACCTGGGAAAAGCCAGGAGAACTTCCCTGGAGCTGGTGGAAATGTAAACAGGAACATCAGCCAAGGATGTGGGTTGCATTTGGGGAAAAAATGGCGATGAAATAATCTTCACGCTGGTCTGTATGAAAGAAGCCGAGATGGCAGCTGGCTACCATCCTGACTACACACGTTAGCTGGCTCAAACCCTCCCCAGTGCTAAAAGCAGCTCTTGGTTTAGCTGATAAAGCCTTTGCAAAAACAGAGCTTCGAATTGACTATTTTACTTAATGGCTTTGTCTTGTCAGCAGTTAAAGGATGCTACAGGAAGCACCTACGGCACTTCCCCCTGCTTGCAAGGAGACAGCTTCACACCACAGCTTTGTCTCATCTGTGTCCAGTTGTTCCCACAGCACCAGCTCATCAGACGTCGCCAGGGCTCGCATGAGGAAGGGCACCTCACTACCCGCGGCGTGATGCTCTGACGGCCGAGCAGGTCCCACAGGAGGGAGGAGTCTCCCATGTCGCTTCAGACAGCGGAAACCAGCACAAGCATCGGCGGAGCAATGTGGATTCACACCAGCCAAGGCAGAAATAGGGCGGAAAAAAACACCAAACACCCTTGCCTCTCTTGCACCCCTGATGAAAGCCCAAGTCCAGGAACAACCTGCTGCCACGACCTTGATGCCACTGCAGAGCCCTGAACTGAGACTTTGCAGATGTCTCTTTCTTTAAGCCTTTTCACCAGCATCGATTTCTGTTTTGCTTCAACTGTCCCTCCTCGCAAGGGAGCTGCAGCCGAGCCCGGGAAGGCTGTATTGCAGGGCAGTGATTTATTGGCACAGGCACGTATGCGTACGTGAAAGGACGCTGGAGAAGACGCCTCTCCTTTTAGCTCTCTTCCACTACTTTACCCCCAGTGGTGTGCAGCACAAAAATCCTGACGACTGCACAGAGGACGAGCCTGCAGGCCCAGCAAGGACTCCCTCCTCTCGCAGCGTGAGGGGATGCAGTCCCACACCAGACACGCAGCAGACTCTGCTAGTCTCAAAGCACGGCATTTAACTGGCGATCACTCGACGAACTCTTTTAACAGCTGTAATGCCAAATATATCGTGTGAAAGTCCTACCCTTCCTAAGGCAGAGAGCCACCATCCCCAAGGACAGCGATGGGAGACGTCCTTCCCAAGACCAACCCTCCCAACACGGCAGCACCACCACGTCCTTGTAGGGTTGGGATGGGCTCCCACCGTCTCTCATCCTGGCTGATGGGCACGAACAGCCCTCAGGACCATCCCGTCAGAGCAGGCTGTAGCGCAGATGAACTGACCCATGTCTGTGCCCATGTCCCCGGGACGCAGCCCTCCTCCCCTGCAAAAGCCCTCTCCTCTCCCCAGCTCCCCTCTCCAGACTGGGAGGAGGGAGCACTGCTGGCTGGGGAAGAGGGGGTGTTTTTCTGAGAGATTAAAGAATGTAACAGAAATAAGTCAACCTCTCAGAAACACTCAACATATCAAAAATAAAACCATGGACTGGATACTTCTCGTATCAGCAATCTGACCGTTGGAAATTTTCTATGCACTTTTTTCCTCATCCACAAATGAAAAGTGGGTGAATAAGAAGTTTGTTAATTCTCCAATTGCATTTTGAAGTTGTTAATTCACTGAAGTTGGCCATTTCCTGCAAAATCTTCTGATGAAAAAGGACAAAATGTGTTTTGTGGGGGAATTTCCCAATAACCTTCCCTTTGCCACAGTTCCAAGTAGCTGCCACCCTGTGGTCTCCCACCTCCTTCCTTCCCCCTGCGCTCTCATCCTCTCTTTTTGCAAACAACCACAGCTCAGAAGGCACCGCCTGCCCCCAGACACCCATCATCCTACCAACGCCACGCAACCGAATCTCCCCTCCCCTGCACCACACGCACTGTCGGGCTTCAGCGCGCGTTCGCAAAGCAAAGGGGACAGTGCGGGTTCACGTACGGCTTCGCGTTCCCTTCCGCGCGAGCACCTCCGTACAGACTGTATGCATTAAGGTGTTTGCAAACGCCACCGGCAGCCCTCAGGCCAACGCTCTCTTTCTTCGCTCTGGTTGCCTGGCAGACTCCCTCCCATGCTACGGGCTGCCCGATGTCCAGTAAAACCTGCGCCCTTTCAGGCTGCCATTAGGACTGGTTTGTGCTCGGGGCGCTGCTCAGCCCCGTAATTCAGCGGCGTGTGCAGCAGGAGAGGGAAGCTTTGCTTCCGAGGTTGTGAAAAAAAAACCCACGACGGTGGAGCCAGTGTCGCTCTGACACTCGTAGCTCCCCACGAGGTAGCTGAAATGGGGAGGATGAGGTCTGTCAGTTAAAATAATTGAGTTTTAACTGCAACGCCGTTCACCGCTTTGTCTGATCAGGCCCGAGGGTGGTGAACCCCTGGCCCAGGTTGCCCAGGGAGGTGGCAGATGCCCCATCCCTGGAAACATCCAAGGTCAGGTTGGACGGGGCTCTGAACATCCTGCTCTGGTTGAGGATGTCCCTGCTCACTGCAGGGGGGCTGGACTAGACGACATTTAACACCCCTTTCCAACCCAAAGATTCTATGATTCTATGATACAGCAATGCAGGTCAGACTGAACTAATAGAGGGTATCTTTCTCACACTGAGAAGGACCATACTTACGTCTCGTGCGTTTTCTCTAGCCCTTTGCAGTCAGAGCTCCTTCCAACTGTGCAAGTGCAGGGGAAAATTAATTCAGACTGCTGCCCAAATTATGCAAGAGCCACATGGAATGGAAAGTGCATATTAAAAGATTTTACTATTTTAGGGTATTCTTTCATGTCTTGTAATTTATTTTGCCATCATATTTGCAGACAAATACAAAATAATGTAGAAGCCAAGTAATCTTTAGGGTACTGAGAGAAGATAGTACAAGCAAATAGGCACCTTCAGACAAACACTACCCTTTGTAGCCGCCCACGTAAACCTAGAGCTCACCCTTCTCCAAGCTGAATAATGACAATAAGATGTAGTCCATACTATCAATACAGGAATATTAAGCAGAGGGTAAAGCCCCGACCATCTTTGACTTTACTAATATGCCCCAAATCTTGCCTGTATTTTCTAGCTTTCTCAGCTGCTCCAGTGGAAGCTCTCAGGCTATCTAAGGTTGCCGTAACACCGTATTATCTCACTCTGCGGTCCAACAGGCCATCTCACCCAGCTATACAACTTCCAATCAAATAATCAAGGACTCCACCAACTTCCACCCCAAAGGATAGGGTTTAAATCTTCAGCTGGTGTAAATCTGAATTGCTCCACCATTTTTACAGAACTTATGGCAATTTACATCAGCTGGGGAGCTCCAACCTCAGTATCCTACTGTGAATTCTCCCGTTCCTGACCACTCCTCCACCATCTGATAAATTAACAGCAATAGGATTTACTGGCCTATTTATAGGACACACAAGAAAGCAGCATTCGCAGCGGAGTTGCAGAAAGCTGCATGCGATGAAGCTGCTGTCTGTGCCCAGTTGACCCTGCACCTTGCTGGAAAGCACCTACCAGTCTAAGAGCCTATAAATCATTGCTGAACTACCCCAGGCAATGCTTTAAAGGACTGGGTGGCAACTGCTTTTGCACAGCTTGGCACCTCTGTCCGTTGCTGGAGATGCTCGTTAGCCCTCTCCGACTGCACCAGCCACATCCATCCCGTGGATGGTGCTTTCACTGTCCTAACAGCGAAGTTAAGCCGTTTTTCCTGACAAGCATTAAGAGATTAAATGCCTGGTGTTACGAGCTCTACCACTTCATTTGCTAATGTTAAAGCAAAGACCCAAAGACGTGTTATCCCTGCCCACAACCCCTCCCAGGCTGGGCTTCAGCTCATCCCAGGGCACCAATTCCTCCTGGCACCCCGGCAGTAATGAGATGGGTCCATCAGGAGCCAACGCCAAGTTCAAGGAGCAAACAACTCCCTTTTGCTCTCTCTTGGTCACGTGCACATCCCATTCTCTCGTCTGTGGCCTGAGATGCATTAGAGTAGCTGCACCTTGACCAGTTTGTAATATTTTAGTGCTCCAGCCCTGCAAATACTGTTCCCTTTTGCTTCCTCCATGCCTCCCTTGGTTAAAATAAATCCATTTGATTAAGAGGAATCAAAAACACCCAAATGAATTAACTTTCAGCACGACTTCTGGGAAGTGTTTCCATAACTGCTGCCTATCAACAGTGTGGGAAAATGTCCAAGCTCTTTAAAAATGATCAAAATCTTTTTAAAAATTATCAAACCTTTCAATTGCCCTGAGATCCAGATCCGGATTTTGACAGCAATTACTGCCATCCGCCATTCCAAGGAGAATTCAGCACCCATGCCCCATTAAACTCCGTTAAAAGGGATAATTAGCAGGAGACGGACAGTAGTTTAGCCAGTTCATCTATCTGAAGGGATAAAGTCAGCCTGAAACACATTAATGTGAGTGTCTTAAAACTGGTATTATTCTGTGCTGTTGTGCTAAAACATATCACCAGTAGAAGGGATGTGGGCCAGAGTGTTAACTGGGATCGCTGGGGTGTAAATAATGTTTTTCTTCATAAAGTCTGGCTGGAGTGAACAAATAATTTAGTGGAATTAAGAGCTCAAATGTATAAAAGGGTGTATCTAAGAATCAATAGTGGATCACCAAAACATTTAATCACTGTTTTACTAATCTCCCTGCACTATCTGAACTCAAATTGATGCCTCACACCAAAATCAATGGTGCTAATATACTCATTAACGACGGCTCTTTTGGAGGAATGAAACCAGAGTTTGAAAAACTAACTGGGGGCAGAGGAGCTGAAAGCTGTGCATGGGCTTGTGCTCTAAGGCTTCCTGGGAGAGCAAGAAACTCTCTAAAAACTCCCTTACAGGAATTTCCATTGTCATCTTCTACCGAGGGTGGATGGCCATGACTACACGTAGAACAGCGTGTCACCAGGAGGGGACATCTGATGGAGGGACTGAACCAGGACCATGGATCTACAGCCATGGCTCCTTTCCGGGGTGAGACTCAAGAGCTGCCTTCAGCGCTCAGCGCACCAGGATTTCTGCATGTGCAAAGTGTCTTTGATTCCCAATTCTGGTTCTGCTACCTCACATCGCGCTCTATCTCAAGGGGCAGACGTTTCCCACCGGTTCGCGGGCTACACAAAACCTTTTGGGGCAGCTGTTGCCTTTGCATCCCACACTGTCTCTTATTTATACTTTTCACCAGCAGCCGAAGAGTTTGCTGCATCCTCCTGCCAGACTTCCCTGCGTGACTATCTCAGCTCTGACCTGCACATCTGACACTCCTGTCCTGAGACTCATTTCTCCTAAGTCTGTCAGTTGGGCTGCGATACCTTCTGCTTGGCATCCACAGGCTCCAGACAGTCTCTCCCCAAAGGATTTTCTGAAAGACATTGAGTTTCTGACCAGGGTTTTGTCCGGCTGCCTGGAAAAGGATGTTGCTCAAAACTACTTAAAGATAGCATTTTCTTATTTTTTATGCAATTATTGAATAAATCTCAGAATGCAAAATTGCTACCGGGATTGGAAAATGGAATTAAATCTTCCAACAAACACAAGAAAATGGATACCGACATCTATATTAGCAACAAAATGTTTCATGCTTAGAAACTGGTAATCTAACACCCCTCCAGGGAATTCAGAAAAGTGAGGAAAAAATAGCCGAAGACAGCATTAGAAAGGAAAAAGAGATATACATACATTCAAGTGAGACACAAACTAGATGTGGGGTGGGCAGGAGGATGTCCTTGTGTTGGGCCCACCTCCATGCATTCACAGGCAGCTCAGGAGGTGGAAAGCAATGGCCCAGATCCTCCGCGGTTCCCAGCTGCACTGAGTCCAGCGTAATCGGGCACAGGAGGTCCACCCCACGCAGGATGCATCCTCCAAGCCACTGGTGCGGCCACTAAGCTGTATAGACCCCTGCAAACAGCAAGAAGGGCAGAGCCGGGACACACGGTTTGGCCAAGCTGCTTCTGCAAGCACCAAGCTCCAGCCTGTCTTGGAAGGCCTGCCAATGGCACGGATCAGACCAGCTCTTCAACAGCGTTGGTTAACACTAGCTGGGAAAACGGCTGGTCCAGCACCACGCATGACACAATGACAGAACAGCCCCGTTTCACCCAAGCAATAAAAGAACTGTCCCAACACACAGCAGAACATCTCTGTTAGAGACATGGTTTAGTGGTGTACTTGTCAGTGTTAGGTTAACGGTTGGACTCAATGATCTTAAGGGTCTTTTCCAACAGAAATGATTCTTATGATTCTGTGATCTCCAGTGTGCTTGCTGCTTTCCTACAGGACACAGAATTTTCCCTGGGCTCCTTTCTCAAGCCACAACCTGGGAAACAACCAGCTCCCAGCGTAACAGCCCAAGAACAGAAAACAGCATCATCAACTGAGCTACATCATGCAGTCCAGAAGAAGGAGCACTGTTTGGCACAGGGTGAAGTACAGGCATGTAACCACACCTGGAGGCTGCCGGGGGTCGCCAG